>NW_020897732.1:6068451-6286627 GCF_003984885.1 Neopelma chrysocephalum | reverse complement strand
CCAATTAAAAGTTTATCCCTTCACTTGTATTTAAAACCACCAAAAAACCCCCCCAAAAAAACAAAAAAAGAAACATACTGAATGAACTTAGCAGAAAACAGTCCTTTCTGATTAAATCTGTTTGTGAAAAGTTTCCATCCTAAGGATACATTTGCAGCTGGGTTATAAATCCTGTGACCATCCCGACAGGCTATTTCCTGGATCAATTGCAATATCCAAGGAAAAAACCCAGATGTTATAGATATTTCAGCTTTTTGTAAGGGCCCTGGTGTTATATAATCCTTACCATTCTGTGATGCTCTTGTGTGCTCTAATTACAGAGGTTTCAATATCGATCGGATGGTACCTCATCCCTCGTAATTCCATGGCTTCATCTAATGCACCCACAACATAAAGTGCATCATGGCGTTCTGGTTGTAAAGGAAAAAAAAGTCAATGATTCTATTCTCCAGTACATTAAATTACAAAAATGTTCACATTAAGAAATAAGTAAAATAAGTATAACATAAGTTATCCTTGAATTTCTGAAATCCCAATGTGATTTCAGAACTAATGTGCATTTTCCATTACTGAGGTGCAATGCGGAGCAAAAAAGCAGAAGAAAGGAAGGAAGGCAGAAATACTATTCCCATTGGAAGAAGACAAAGGTGGAAATTTTTATTCAAAGACAGTGGCATAAATTCCTGTTTTTCTCCCAGGTGGATGTAGAACAGACTCATTCTTTTTTTAAGGTGCTCTAAATAGACAATAGGTTTCTTGTTTCTCTCTGTTTTTTTAAAACAGAAAGGACAGATTTCATCCTAACAGTATGGCTAGGAACTCCAACTGGCCAACAGCCCCGACTTGCCAGCTCAGCCACCTCTACTCGTGGCTTGGGCTTCCCAAACATTATGGGAAAGTAATATTTTCCAAGTGCAGACTTGGTGTGCCTGGCAGCGCTGGTTCACTTACATGAGTACACAAGACAAGGAATCTCATCGAAACAAATAAGAAAATACTGTACCTTCCTGACAGAAACCCACCCACCCCACAGCTTCTCCTGCAGGCTACTGCTTGTGTTACATTTCAGTAACCAGCCCCGCAGGCTTAAAGACAGGAAAATCTGAGAAATGGACAGCTTCTGTGAATAGGTTTATGACAGAGGAATTATTAGAGGACGTGGTGGTCACAGGAGGGACAGGGCTCAGACTCCCACCAGGCTTTTTCTACCTGCACAAATGCATTCCTGCGGACACAACTGCCAGAGCAAATGACAGCAGTTTCAGCTGCATTTCATATTTTTCAAGCTGAAGCACTAGACACATTAACAGTGCCAAAATGTCATTGGTGGAGGGGATTTATAGCACCTGAGGGGGAGCAAAGGAAAAGCAACTGTTTCAGCAGGGAAATCTCTCCCTCTGTTTTATTTTCTGATTATTTTAATCAAGGTTTTTTTGCAGTTCTACAGGTTTCACAGATTGAACATGTCAGGTACCGCAGGTGCAGAGATGTGGTGTCAGTCTCAAAATAATCCAGATTATTTGCACAGACCTGGATGACGGGAAAGCTCTTACCTCCATTTGCATCTGTGAGTTCCGTTCTTCTCAGGAACCCCAGATAGCCAGTTCTAGCCCAAATAGTCTGTGTGTCTCCAAAGCTGAGTCTCGAATTAAAATGATCTGATTGCAAAGATTCATCTCCATAGATGGTAAAATACCCACTGGCGTTGTGAGTGCTGTGAACCCATATCTAAGTTAAAAGCAATTATACTGGTATTAATTAAAGTAGCTTTCGAGAATGGAGCATTTTGAAAATTCCTGATGCAAATACTTTTAGTTATAGCTAGAAAATACTATAAATGCCTATACACCACAGTGCTCTTTCTATAGTTCCCCCCTCCTGGTTCAGTGTATTTACTCCAGCAGAGCATCCTCCATGAACACCAGACAGACAGATTATTTTAAAGGGTGAAAGCCAGGGACCTACAGGAAGGATTCACTTCATTGAACTCAAGGCATCATGGAAATTTTTATGATTTCAAATTAATGAAATCTTACAGAAACACTCAAATTAGATTGTAGTTTTAATTATGACTAAACACATTCTTCATTTTGTTAACTAGATTTTTAACTGCTTGAAAACAACATTTTTTTTCCTCACTGTAGAAAAATAAAATAAATTTGAAAAACATATAGCCTCGCTAAACTCAGTTAATGGGAGTACTTCAGTGCAATGAAGCACAATGATTATAGAGAACAGCACTAGAAAACCATCTAGCTGAAATTAGACTAATCAATAAATTTACTTTTCATGTAAGTTTCCATCAGAATTAGCAAAGCACCAAGTATAAAATACAGTTAGCAAAAGCAGATTTTTTTCATTTTTTTAACTTAAGCTATTATTAGCATTTAGCAAGTATGTTACTAGCAATTTTAATAATGATACAAATATTATGCTCCACACTTTATATACTATACAGATCAGTAGAATTCACTATTTTCTTAACTGGGCATTTGATAAGATGTATTATAGGAAATCATTAGCATGCATGACAATAGCTTTATCTCTGCAATTTAGTTCAGAGCATACAAAGTTCAAGTTCTCATGACTCACCTCACCAAGATGAGAATCTCCTAAGGGTCCCTTTGTTTCTGGATTAGCAATAATGATACGTACTCCTGGGAGGATCTATTGAAAGAAAACACAAGGTAGTAAGAAAGCAGGTACTGGCTTATGCAATAATATTCTGACTCTTTGTCCCCAAAGAACCTTCATTAAAAACTAGAAGAAGTCCTTAAAAAGTTAAAGTAGACTTATAACATAAAAAACTAAAATAATCCATAGATATAATAAATTCTGAGATATCTGGGAAACGCAACAAAACTTCTCTTTGTGAAAGTCCTCCATCAAACGTTCACCTACAATACAAAAATCCTACCAAATGGCCCCAGTCTCTCTGAGAGTACATATTAGGACAGACAAACCCCCCAGTGCTACCCACATGAACCTTTGGCCTGAAACAAGAAGCCAGAGGCATTACGCAATCTCTCCAGAACGATGACCTGTTAACGATCCCATATAAGTGATGTTTAATCACTACAGAGATAGATGTTAAACCTTAAAATAGAAAAGGAAGCATCCTCTGACTATGAATGTTTGCAGAGATATGGATGGTAAGCTTTAGATGAGCATCCACAGCATCAAGAGTCATCGATGAGCAGGGAGTGCCTCGGGGGCTCAGTGCAGCACCAATGGCACATCATCTTCCTTCCAAAGGCAGAGCACACTCAGCTGTAGACCTCGGTCACCAGCACGTGGCCAGACACTGCAGCCAGGGGCAGAGCTGAGAGCAGCACCCCTATCTCTGTGTAGAGCTGGTCTTGTGTCCTCACCTTGTCCCCACAGCGATGTCACCAGCAGGGACGGTCCCTCTGCAGGTGCTCAGTAGCCCATGAGTTCAGCGTTGGTCATCTCAGACCAGTTCTGAGTGAAGGTGGGTCTACACTGACAGAAGTGCCTGCACTAGTGTCACATTTGCTGGCTGTTTCAAGAGTGAGATGCAGGGGATGAAATACCTTCTTTTTGCATAAAAGAAGGAAATGATTTTTGCATGAAAGAGGGAGGTACAGCTTCTGAGAGGGCAGTAATGCTAAAGTTACCACCATTGTGCTGTAACCTCAACAGTAAAGGAAGGACATCAATCTGCACAGCTGATAACGCCTTCCCCAGCACTACTTTTATGTGAAAATGAACAGAAATGGATATTTAGTGAAAACATTTACCATAAAAGGTACATGTAAATCCTCTTTCAGTACTTACTTTTCCTGACTCCATGAGAGGCAAACTATGTGGAGATCCTCTTTCGACTAAACGAACTCTGTAAAATACACGTAAAATAATATGCATAATACATGGTTGCATTTATTTGCTTTCCATTAACATTTATTTCTAAAAGGAATGGTTAATGGTTGCAGAGTTTAATGTTATTTCAGGAAGAGATGAAGCTTATATCTGTAGAACATAATCAGACTCAATGTTTTATATTAGTCAAGACTTATGGCTGGAAAAATAATGAAAAAAAGATGTGTGTGAATGTTTTCTTAAATAATAAATTCTTCAAATGTAGTTGGTGCCTTTTATTTGATTTTGATAGACTTTTGTAAATGGAATTCCATGCAAAAATTTATTCACGACAAGAGGGATCTAAAATATTGATTTCCCAAAGGAACATCATAAAAGTCAGGGCACAAACACAAAAGCATGTGAGCTGAGTGAGCAACCACATTCCACAAGTATCTAACAGTTAAAATCAAAATCATATCAAAATAACTCATAATCTGGCCTCAGCTTCAAATCTGCATTTGCAATCTTTTCATTGTTTTCAATGGACAGTGGTTGGTAAACATTTTAATATTAAGAAAAATAATTTAATGAAAAATGTTATTACTGCCGAGGTCAGACCCTTTCTCTGAGTGTGGCTTTCTGGTGCTCTCTCTTCCTTAGAGAAATTATTTTCCCATTAAAGCAACAGGAATAGCACCTCTCCTTCAGCGGTATGATGGTCTGAAAGGAAATATCTCATTTAACCTTAGAAAAGTACTCAGCAGGTTAGAATGGAAGAGACTTTCAGGTCCTAAAATAGCTGATGATCTCAGCTAGTAGACGGCAAAGAAAATTTGGTAACATCTAAGCCTTCCTGTATCCTAAGTAAGTAACTTAGAAGTTCTAACAACCATGAAAACCTTAAACTTCCTACTCATGAAAATTATTCATAATCAACTTAACCAAGCTAAATCTGGACTGGTGTCCAAAGAGCTGTTCTTACCTCTTTCCTCCACTCAGTTCCTGATATTACAAAGGAAAAAAACAATACAAGATGCCTAAAAACCAACCCTGTAAAAGGTAAAGATGAAACATCAGAAGACAAGAAGATATAGCTAGGAGCAGATGGGTGGAGACGTGGATCCAGTTAAGCTGCTCATAAAACTGCAGTCTGTTAGGAGCAGTCATGATAGATCTTTTTTGGAATGTTTTGAGGTCTTTTTATAGCCAGAGTACCACAGTGCTCAGTTTGGGAAAGGAGGGATGAGACACAGAGAGACCTCAGCTTGAAGTCCCTTTGGAGAAGAAGAAAGCTTTGGCAAGTTCAGACCCTCAACATAAAGGAGACGGAAAAAGATCTTTTTTTTTCCTTTTTTTTTTCACTATTTCTTTGCTCCAAGAGTCTTCTATAAAAGATAGGACTGTTGAGGTCAAGGCAGGAATAGTGAATAGTGTTTTATCTGCAGTTCTAGGAAGTCTCTCAACCTTGATGGATGGGGCAGGGCTAAGCCCTGAGACATTGCACATCAGTGTGAACAGCTCCTCACACTAGCAGAAAGATACAACCCAAATACCCAGCAATTTCAGATGGCTTTTCCAAGTCATTCCGAGATGAAAAGGATGTAAAGTGCCCTACAAGGGGCACTTCCTGGAGCAGGCACAATTAGGCAGCTGCAGCCTGACCTGCAAGGTGTGTAACAGGAACAACTTTCCAATGTCTGTTCAACAGCCACAAAACTCCCAGACAGAGCATGAAGCACTAATTGCCACTTCTGTGTGTTACCTTTCATGTTACATTGTCCTTGTTTTACACTGTCCTTGTTTTACTCTCTGAAACCTCTGTTGTGTTACAGGTGCGCACAAGTGCCTGTGTTTTCTACAACATTTTCTGCTGAGCATCCCACCAGCTGAAGAGCAGTAGAGTCCCCACTGGATTCACAGCAAAAGCAGTGAAGCTACAACATCCATCTGTTCATCCAGGGACACAGATACAGGGCAGCAGAAACCCAGCCCACAGGAGCTTCACTAGAAGATGTGTGTGCAAGTCTAAATTAACAGTACTCTATAGAGGGGACATCTTCATCAGCCACGCTGTTCAAATGGCAGCCAAATCATAGGTATTTAGGAGTCTTCAGCAAAGGTTGTAAAAATAACTCTCTGTATATTGAAATGACATGAAATATTTCAAAAACCAGTTGTTACTAATGCCTACATATTTCTGCCTTTGTATACATTTCTTTGTTCTGTAAAATCCATATTAGTGTAGAAACAGAAAATGCCTGAGTTTTCCCAAACAACTGACATCTCTATCTTGCAATAGATATTTGCAGACAGGTAGCTATTCTTGGAAGAACTAGTCATCATCTTATCCACTTGGTACCTCCTTTAACAGACAGTTATCTTACCTATTATTTATGAACATTTGTCAAATAGAGATGATCTTAAAAAAAGACAATTAAATAAACTTCAGCCATAAGCACTGTTAAGAGGGATGGTGTAACCAAGGTCAGGAACTACTTTATATAATTTAAGATACATTCAAAGACAATTCTATTTGGATAACAGTAGCAAAAAACCCTCTGGGGCAGAAAACTGTATGTCAGAACCATCCAGCTGCCCAGAGATACTGCTGGCCTTTGTTCCCTTCCCATCATTAAGACATGCCTCCGTGAAGTGTTGCTGAACTCCAGGCCTAGCAAAAATCACATATAATAAAGTGATACATTCACTCAATGGAGTTGAGTACTGGAAATGAATCAACAGTCATAAATCTGACAACCTCCTCTTTGCTTTCAGCATCTGTGCTTCTCATCTTGTTCTTATTATCACCATCGTATTCTTCTAGTTCCTTTCTCCACCTATTTCATTTAGCCTTGTCTCATTTTTTAGCACTTGATGATCCAGAAGGTGCAATTTCTCAGTTTCCAGCTCTGTTAAACCTCTCCCACTCGTTGCTCACCACCTCAAATCCCTACAGAGTTCTCATGGCAGTGCACTAAACATAGAAACGGCATTTCCTGGAGGTTTTCTGCAAGGGCCGTTAGCACTCAAACCACTGGATTCCTTTTTAAAAAGTTTCTGCTAAGCTCACAATCCATTTGGGAACATGCTGTTAAACCTCTAAAAAATCCAAACTAATAAAAGATATTTTGCCACAAAGAGATTTCAAAGAAATATAAGTTAGACATGACATTCTGATGCTACCAGCTTTTATCTGCATACTTAATTTTAAATCTGTAATAGTCTTATTAAATCTACTGGGATTAGATACTGTGAATAAATTATGGCTATTGGGCAATAATTTTTAAAATTAGTTTTACTGTGCCTCAGCATAAAATAATTCGATTGTTCCCACTCTTTCCCAAGAGATTTCCACTTTTCCACTAACAAACACAGACAGTAGACACACTTGAGAACTTCTCTGCTTCCCTTCTAAGTGAACAGCACCACTATCAAGGCTGGTCTGATGATTAAGAATTGGTCTGGTAGGCAAACTAAAAACGCAGAATACAGGGCCCGCCAGACCCCTAACAAGAACCTCTCTGAATTACAGCTCCTTACAGTTTCCTTAGGACAATGTTAGCAAATCCTCTCCAAATTCACAAATAATCATAACGTGCTCCCAGGCAGCAGAGGTCCTGTTTCTCTGCAGTGCTACAGCCACTCTTTGTTAGGAGTGAAAACAACCTCTTACGAAGTGAGTACAAAGCCTTCCCACTGCTTTCTGCTGCCTTCAAGTCTTGCTGAGAAGGGCAGAGGAGAACGTGGCAGTAGAGCCAGACCGGGCAAAGAGCCTGAAAATCAAGTGGATGGGAGAAAACATGCTGCCTTTGGGCGTGAAAGCTACTTTTGCACCTTCTGGTGGTTTGCAGCCAAGCTGAGAGGGAAAACATAAATGAGAGACCTAATCTAGGGCAGACACGGGGTTTCTCTCCCACCAAAATGTCTGACTGAAGGGGAGAGAGAGAAGATGATTAAGAATTGTTTCGCTGTTGCAAAGCCATAAGCAATGATGATATGCAATGAATCTGTAATATTTACACAGAATAGTATAGGAGAGTATATTTTTCATAATTTTTTTCCACTGGTCCTTAAGAATTTTTCCTTAAAAAGAGAGCTGTACAGTTGAGAAAGCTGCCTATGTTTCAAAGTCTGGCTACCAGGTTTTAATAGGGAATACAGCTACACCACCAGTATATGCCAAACTTCTTTTCTTGCTACAATTTAATATATTGAACAGATTTCGTCTTTAAACCAAACACTTACTATAGAAGAGTAGGAATGAAATCTGACCTCAGAACAAAAACTGGACAGCTATAACTAACTGGGCACTGTGCAGCAAAGGGCTCTTGAAATAGAGTAACAAAGTCTTTCGGCCCAACTATCTTATACAAAACTGCAAATTTTGTTTATGCTCCTTTTTAGATCTGGTCCATTTCTGTGATGAAAACTCTCCAAAATATACTGCACAGCTTGCTAGTACTTCACACTAATCAGAGAGTTTGTCAGAAGAGCTATTAAATATTGCTTTGGGAATCTGCAGGGGCTGGCACGTGCGGAGTGGTACCAACCAACACTACAGTGCCAAAACTGGGCAATCCTTCAAAGCCGGCTGTGCTGTGGCTCTGAGAAAGACTTTGGAATCTGTGATTCTAATAGAGATGGAAAGAAGCTATGAGGTCATCCAAGTCTTGCTCTCTGCCAAAAAAAGACTGCTCCCTGCAGTGCACTTTTGAGTGCTTTGTCTGCTCCTGTTACAGTATTTCAAATGATGGGGCTTCTTCCACGTCCCTTCAGAGCTTATTTCTCAGCTGAATTTATTTCCAATCCAGGAACCTTTCACTTTGCAACGCTTGGCATGAACCAGTCTTAGCTTCCTCTTGTTATTTCTTACTACCTCTCCATGTCCAATTCAAAGGAGCTCTTCCCAGTGTGCCCTTTCTTTTTCAATATAACTCAGCTGAAGAGATTGACTTTTACCCTAACACGTGGTCAAACCCCACATCTTGAACTTTTTTCTTTCCTTTATAGCCATTCCCTCAAAGCTTAGCTATGGTAACTGCTCTCCTTCTCCCTGCCCATGTGCCAGCATCTTTTGTCCACTGGGCTTGGGCACTGGAGCACTTCCATCGTCTCCAGCTCGTATTTCTCTGCCTACTCCACTGACCCTTCCTCCTCTCTGGAGTACTCTGTTTTCATACCATGTCACTTTACAGTCATGTCAGCTTGGAAGTTCAATTTTTTGGTTTCTTTACTACCAGCTATTCTGCAATTTGATTTCTTTCAGTGGCTGTTTGGGGATGCTGCCATTTTTGAAAACAAAGCCTAGAGGAAACCAGGTAGGATGTGATGAACATATAACCTAATATATATATTTAAAATACAAAGTATGTAAGTCCCCTCCTTGCCCATAGTCTTTTTGTGGTAGAAAGCAACAGTCAGTGGTCTCTGGTTTCATTCCAGGCCTATTTCTCAAGTTTTCCTGCTGATTGTCATCTTACATTAGAAGTTAAGCTTGTGGGGGAAAAGTGGATATATTCTTATCCTGAAAGAAATTCATGGTTTGAAAATTTTTCTGGAACAGAAAAAGTTAAATATACACAGAAGTTGTAAATGGAATCTGAAAAAAATGTGGCAGGTTGGAAAAAGGTTATTTATGTTTAATGTTTCAAGTTTTTTGTTTTGTTTTGAAATTAAATTAATTAACTCTTCAAACTGAAAATGCTTTAGCCACCATCATGAACAAAACCTCAAAAGTTACAGTAATGGGTTTTGATCACTCCGAGAATTCTAAATTTTCTTTAAGCTGAAGGAAAATTTCCTTCAGCTTTTCAATTAGCTGAAAAAGATCTGTCAAAACTGACTCTTCTGAATTCAACACAATGGTCTTTCTGGTGAAAAAGAGACAATATCTAATTCACTAGAAATTGTAACCAAAATCTAATTGCAAGGCATTTAATGCCAGAGATCCTTTATGTTGTTATATCCACAGTGACTTCCCAGTTCTGACTCAAATGACTAAGAATTATTGCCATCAACAACATCTTTCAGACATATATTACTTTCCAATGCTGAGATGGTGCCTGGGTAAAACTGATGGTGGGAATGGGCTGATGCAGCCTGTTCTCATTTTCTGTAGTTAGAAGGAAGGGTCCTATAGGTAACACTGGGATCCTGGACTGGGGTCAGGGCTCTTTGACTCTCAAGACTTTCAGTGCATTTTCTCTTTACTCAAAGAACTAAATGTTTCTACATAAACTGTTTCAGAATTAAGTCAATTAGCTCATTGTACCAAAAAATGGAAATATGGATCAAAGAACATAAGCTCTGCCTTCCAAATTGACATACACGGTTCAAATAACCAGACCAGAAAAGTAGGAAAATTGCACAGCTGAACACGTAGAGTGAAGGGGAAATCTAGATAATGAAGAAGTTTCTCTGCATCATCCTGATTTCCTCAGAGCAGTTTTTCTCACATCGCATGACAAATTCAGAGAACGGATAAACGCAACTGAGACTGAAAAGGGACTTCTGGATTGAGGCAAACCTCAACCAATGAAATGAACAACCATTAAATCTTCTGTATGTTTAGGACATATTTTAATCCTGTTAATTTGATAATCAACAAGAATTAGCACTAAATCACTTCCTTTAATGTTGAGAATACTACACTATAAACCTAAATTACACTTCATGTGCCAAATTCCCTGAGGTCAAAAGCAGATAGCTTCCAATCCTTCAGATGACTGAACAAAGCAGCAGGAAAGGTTACACAACTATTTAAGACAGTTCAGAAAGCTGCAAAGGGATCAAAACGAGGCAGGAACTCTGGTTCAGGACGGGAATACTCAAAGCTTCACAGATTAAAAAATGCAATAGCAATTTTATCATAAAAGAACTATAGGAATATGTAAAAAAAGTAAGTCATGGTTATGTCTGTTTTCAGCCTTGAAGTACTTTAAAATGTTCAGCTTTCATCAGACATTAAATTTGTTTAAATTAACTTTGCACATTGTGTAAAGCACGATACACAACTATTTCAAGAGAACGCAGTGGACTAGGGCTCGGAAGAATTTGGTCTCCTGCCTTGCACCTCCTGAGCCCCATCAGGCACAGCATCACCTTTCTCTGTGCTTCAGGTTCACATTTGCAAAACCAAGCCTAATTGCTGCTCTAGCTGTTATCTTTTTATTCAGATTACAAATCTCTCAGGACATGGTGTTTATCACTAATTGTTTTTGCAGCACTTTTCATAATCACAGTTGTGATCTGACAATTCTGTTTAATGCAGTATGCTTTTTCTATTTTGTAACCTTTTGTCTTCTTTCTAATTGAGAGAAAGAGACTCTACATATAGGGAAAACTTTCATTATAACGAACTTGGACTCTGAAAATGCCCTCAACTAATGGAATTAGATTATTTGTTGTTAACAAATTATGGAAATTATTTTAGCTTTGCCGATGAAATATTCATATTCTACATTCACACAATGTAATCAAAGGTGGAACTTCTAAAATCAAATATTTTTTCTTTAACCTGTCCCCTTACCTTGTACAAGCTCCAAAATTCCTACACCAGCTGACTCACAATGCATTTTTGGGGAAAAAGTTGCAAAAAGTTCTCCTTAAAAACAACCAGGGACATTTCCTGTGCATGGAACACCAAATCATGGAGCTACTTTTCCAGCTGAATCAAAACTGGAGATGAGCACTCTGAAGAAAAGGTCAGCAGTGCCACAAGCAGCAGTGCCTTGTACACCTGCAAGCACTGAAAAGGGACTGTACTGCCACAGGAAACTTGCTGGGAATGCTGGCTGAGCTTCCTGAGATTTTTCGGTTAAGCAAATCATCCTCTGCAAGCAGACACTTCTAGTATATGCCACACTAAAAAGGTTATGTGAGGCTTGAGGCAACGTATTAAGGACTACTGAAGGGAGCCATTTAAGAGGATATTACATCTCTAACCAAGTTAGTGACATATCCTTACATAAATAAAGGATACTTTTACTGTTCAGAGCTCTCCTTCCCAAGCCTAACCATTCAGTATTCCTTCAGTGAGAGACTTTTCTGACAGCAGGAGCCAAACGAGTGCCTGAGGCTAGAAAGCTGTAGTGGGTCCCAAGGGTGACAGAGCCCATTTCCCAGGGGTAACTGCCATCATAGCACCCTCTGCTGAATTATTTGTCACAAAAAATTCACAGCATGTGGGATCGCAAAAGCCCTGTCCTGCAAAGGCTGGCAAGAGACGAGGGGAAAGGAAAGAGGAATGGAGAGCACTTAAAGCAGCTCCACCTCTTACAGCACGCTACAGTCTGTGTCTAGGCCTGCAGAAGCCACAAAGGCTTGTTCCAAATTTTACATGTATTCATTAAGTATTTTTCCTTCCAAAGCAGATGCCTTGTGAAATGTACTCTAAGGCAGCAGTATGGGAAAGCAGCACTTTTTCCTCCACTACTGAAAAAGCAAATGTACCCTATGCTGATCACTTTTGGCATTTTTAAAGAGTCCCTGTTTAGTGTTCCATTAGCAGTATATACCAAAGTGAGAGAAAACAGATTATGTTTCAGAATACATTATCTGTAAAAATCAAATACATAATACATTTTTTTGTAAAGAAAATGGAAGACTGGAAATTCCATGTTATTAAGACACTCCTGTAGCTGTGCAGCTAGACTCATGGCAAACTCTGGGAGAGAGAAAGAAAGAAGTATGGCTTGTAGGGAACAAAAAAGGAAGACTTTTTAATAAATCTTTCTCAGAAATGTGAGCAGCCAGATTGTTTTATCAATTCCCAAATTCCATGAGAAGCGTAATTGAAAGAGTAACCTGCAACACCAAAGAAGCCCAGTACACCCAGAAATGGGAAATTCTTTTTTTTTAACAGTGTCAGACACTCTTAAGGAATAAATATGTTGGTTCGTTTTAATGAGATAGAAATTTAATAAGCAGTAAAATTCCTAATAATTTACTGAAATTTAATGATTTCAGTTATTGGGAAGTTAAAAACTGGTTTGGAAAAACAAAGGAAAACGGAAACATTTTCCATTTAGTTCCTTTACTCGTACTTGAAGAATGACATGTAAATGGCACTTGCAGACAACAACACAAATGTTCAACTGCAGTTCACCTACTTTCCTGGAAAGCTGCAGCTTTTCGTTTTCCCTTTGTCTTTGTCTTACTTGCTACACATAACAGTATTCTCTTTTCCCTAAGGCCTCCAGGGAAATATAACTGGAATTTCTTGATTTCCAGTTAAAGTATGCTAAACCACATCCTCTCTCAAAAACCATATTTAGAGCCAACTCTCATTGTCCTGTTCCACTAAAGTCATAAAATACTTATCCCTTGAAGATGACTTTATCAAGGAAGAAACAGACCTGCTTCAAGGGAGGAAATACTTCAATAGCTAGTAATCTTGCCTTAGAAAGCAAACCAATTACTTTGTAGGGTTCCCACCCCCCGTAGTTATTGAATGTTTCTGCCTTTCTCCTGCCCTGCAACAGAAGCTGTGTCATGCCCAGAAAAACAAAGCATCTTGCAAAGCTTTTTAAATAGATACATTTACAAATTTTGTTATAATTCAATTCTTCGGTGGAAAAAGTGCAATTTCTTTAAAAATATTTGCTCCTCTTCAGTTTTCCAGGTCATCAGCTTTATTCCTAACAACTCACTATTCAGCACATAGAGGTTGAACAAGTCTCTTAGTTTGTTCCCCAGTACACTCAGAACAACAAGAGAGAACCCTTCCTCCATTCTAGGTAGACCAGGACTTCTCCTACAAGTCAGAATTGGAAGTGTTTATATGATGCTTATCAGCCCAAATTAATTTTTCTTTCTGGGAGATTTGTTTCCCATAGATCCGAAACAGTGCCAAAGGGATTTTTGAGATAGCGGTGTTTGCACGGTAGAAAAAACCCCCAATGCTCCTAAAAGGCCAAGGCTGTATCTTCTGAGCAAAAACATGAAGGAGGGTTCTGCCAACACCATGACAAACAGCCTAAACTCTCAAATGAGATTCAGCAAATTATCGGCAAAATGCGCAAAAGCCAGGCATTTCTACAGACTCCTCAAAACCAAACTGCATCATTTCTTATCATACTTATATCTTTGAGGGACTCAGGTTTTATTTTAAAGACCTCAGGTCCTCCTCCTCTAGTTGAGTTACCTCTATTGACTTCATAGGGGTGGAAGCCTTTTCCCTTTTTTATGAAAAAACTGTTTCTACAGATAACAGAAAACCCCCAAACAGCTAAAGCAACAGACAATCCTAAAAAAAGCATGAGTAATGTGTGAAACTTTGAATTGGAGCCACCCATATGAGAAGATCCTTGAAGCTCAGAATGGCAAGAATGGCGGTGGTGGAGGTACTACTTGACAATTCCATTTGCAAAACGAGCTTATTGCATACAAAGCATTCTGAGGCTGGTGACGGGGGGGTCCTACGTTTTGAACAGTTTACCAGGTATATAGCACTTTACACCTCAAAATACTCTATGCCCTTTCCCTACTCAATCTCTCTGCAAGGGAGAAGGTGGCTGGGTGTCAAAAGAGTGTAATAATAGATTTTAACTACCCCTTTGGACCCCACACAGTGAATAATTGAGGACTGGGATTTTCTTTAAGCTGTAACTGGGCTTTGTAGGCTGGAAAGGAGCTGGAAAATCCCTGCTCCCCAGCATCAAGGGAGCACTCTTCAAAGTTCCTCTTTTGCAACCAATGGCTTTCAAGTATGATTAATCAATTAAAGTTTCACAGAAGGTAACTATTTTACTGTCACTTCCATTAGCATGTCTCCTTCTGACACACCTCCCCCCCATCTCTTTTCCCTACTTTGTGACTATAAAATGGTTCTCCTCCACACCGTGACTGTGCTACAGAGCACTGCTGCGGCTACAGCTTAGCCAACAATTTAGCTAAGTAGTTTTTTGTCTGGTAACCCTGTAATAAGAATATTTTTCAAGGTAGATGGAATAGAAGTGTTTGAGAATAAAATAAAAAAGCTCCTGTGGCTTTGTTGCTTGGTATTACTCAAAACAATGTATACACGACATGAAAGTTTCAGTAAAATACAGGGGAGAAGGATAAACAACTGACAGACAGAACAAAAGGCTATTTTTCTGCTCCTGCATGAAGTCTGAAATGCTGGAATATATTAAAATGAAGCCAAAGCCTTAACTGATTCCTTTTGACAGAGCCTGGATTTGAGTCTGGGCTCAGTGTATAAGCAATCTATAAAAATAAATCCTAAGTAACTGTTTTCTCATATCTTTGAAACACTACAAGTGTTCCCTCTTTTCTTGGGGAATGAGATTCAGAATTTCCATCCTCTGACATTGCTTTTCTCAGGAAGACAATGAAGGACGTTCAGAGGTCTCTGAATACCCCCAAAATCCAAAATAAAATATTAGGCTTAGCACAATGTACAAATGACTTCCTAAGAAATCAAGTCTGCTAATGACTTCAGTATATACAAGGTCACTTTTTTTTAAAGAGAGAGACTAATTTGCATGACTCCAAGAAAATGTCAGTGACCACATGAGAAGACACCTATTTGTGCAGCTCCACAGACTGCTTGTTTAATAAATAGAGAGGGTGATCAGGTTAAAATAATTGTTCTAATGATGGAGTGGGAGTATTTAAATGAGAGAATATAGATATCACAAGGCACACATTGAATAAGAGCTAGACTCAAAAATTAGTAACTTGAACACAAATAAACCCTGTACTTTTCCTGTCCTTTTAAAATAAACTCTGATATCAAAGTAGATTTTTCTTGCTTCATTTAGGGCAGAATGGTGGTTTTCATATTCTTTTTTTTTCTTTATGGATAAGATTTTGCTATAGAGGAGAATATTAGGATGCAAGGGGATGTTTATCTTTACAGGATTTGCATGGAATTGAAACCTTAGGAGAAGATCAATGATCTTCCTCAGCCATCACCATATGGATCCTTCAGCTCACTATTTAAAATTTCTGAGGAAATCCTCCATACAGCATTTAAAATATGAAGGATACAGATACACAGGAAAAGAAATACCGATTTCAAAAAACAGAGAAAAAAATTCAAAACAGTAAAAATATTTCAATTATTTTCATCCTATTTTATCCCTTATTCATACCAGTTTAGTTTCAAATTCAAGATAATTTCAAAATCTAAATCAGCAGATTAAAACAGTAACATTTTGAAAACATCTTTCAATGATTCTAAAAGACATTACGGTTTAGGATATTCGCAAATATGTTGAAACACTTGAAAATCTAGTCTGACCTGCTGCAGAACAATTAAAAATGTTTTTGCCCTGTGAAAGAAAAAATTATTTTGGAATCACATGAGGTCTATTCTCAGTTTGATGAATTGGTTTGTTTTGCCATTAAATAATTTCTCTACCAAGAACTAATCCACTGTTAAGGATGAGGAGGCTATGAAATGTTTCTACTAATATGATATATATATATTTTTGCTGGACATTTTTAATTTTATAAACATATGTACATATTGTTTTAGAACAACCTTGATAAGAAGGATGCTTGGGCTTTAAATGTACATCTTTACTGGTAGACAAGGCTTCAAATGTTAACAAAGCCAACAAATTTTAAGTATAGGGTGTTTTGGTATGATGAGAAAAGGCTTTCTCTCTTTCTCTCTTTTATCTTCCAAGCACTTCTCAGCTTTTAGCATATTTAGGTATCTTGCACCTAACCACTTGAAAAGCTTTCTGAGGAGAATATGACTGGCCTAAAATGATGATGGAATGATCTGAAAACCAGCACTTTAGATAGCAGGACAAGAATATGTATATATTTATTCCATTAATTTTTCTCTTTTGTGAGGGAATGGGAATAAAATTGTTTTCCCAGAGGCAGAGAAATGCAGCAATGACCTGACAGGATGCTCATGCCTGGAGTTCTGCTGCCTCTGCCCTCCCTGCAGATGTCAGATCATGCACCAGGAAGCATTAATCCACCTACTTTGCTTTTTGGACCTGAGTTAACCTCTCTAAACTGCACTTCACTGCAGTGCAGAGGCATATCACCCACTTGGTGGATAACTCAGGAGTCTTCTCCTGTTTTTTATTAAAAGCTCACGTGGGACTTGACTGTCTTTGCTCACTCTTTCTTGGCCATCCTGAGGACACCCTGACTTTTAGAAAATCAGTAAGATGACAAGTACAACAATACTGATGACCTGCCACCAAGAGCAAGTCAGAGCTGTATATTCTTGCTTTTAGGATGCTACTCAATTTCCAAAAAAAAGGTATCCTAATGCCATTTGAGATAGTACAAGGTGCCTGGGACATCTCATTAAGGCTAGCAAATACAATGTGAGCTCCATGGGAGAGCCTGCTGGAGTAGCTGTAGCATCTAGAACTGCATTAGATGCTCACAATCAGGCAGTCAAGCCTTTTTCCAGCATCAGAACCGATGCCAGCCACTGACCAAGTGGTTGCACTCCTTGGTACAAGTTTCCTGAACTTCCAGGTGAGCCCAGTACTATGATCAGAGTCCCAGCAGCTAAACCAATGGGCTGGTAGCTCAAAACCACACAGAGACACACAAAAAGGTGTTTGAAAAACTCCACCCTCATCTAGGAAGCAAACCATGCAAACCCAATGAGAGTTGGGAGGAACCGTCTTGTTCGGTTGACCAGCCACCCCTAGATCTCCACACAGATTGTACATAGCACAGGTATTTTGACCTAAACTCCTATAAAAAAACATTTTCCTAAGCTGTGAAGTGTGCAAATACCTAATTACCGGATGAGCTTGAAATAGTTGTATTCAAACTGATTATTATTTTTATAGATGTGAATAGGATCTGAATCATTTCAGATATGAACTGCAGCTGTTTTTTGAAGCAACTAGAAAGTGTTATCATGCCAAGAAAAAAAAATTATGCTCAGTCTTTTTCAAACTTTGGAAAACCTACTCTAAAATATAAATGATGAAAAACATTTTCCCACATTATGTGTACAGTGTAAATTTTTCATATTGTTGGGGGACTGACTGGCCTGCAAAGACTCAGTGGGTTGTTAGTACACGGTCTCACAGTGATGTACAGCAATCTTTTGGTTATTGTTTAGTACTAGGGACATTCAGTTCTACTAAAATGGTTAGAAGCAGCAAGTGTGAAGAGACTTTGTCAAATAAAGTTGTTTTCTTCCCTAATTTATGACCCATGAAACTAATTCTAAATTCCACAGAATTGGGTAAATGAGGCACAGCTTTAATCCATCAAATTAAAATCTACATTACCACAATATGAGAACCAACTCTAAAGATCATCTTTTATGTTCTGTAGAACTAGTCACTAAATATAAATTAAGACACTGCAAAGTCTGATTTCGATAATGATGCCTACTTCTCAATGACATACTAAGGCAGGGAAATACTATATCCATGTTTTATGCAACTTTTATAAACCGTAAATCTTAATTCTTCTACATATACACTAATTTTTATTATTTATTATTTTTACTAACTGTGAATGTTGCTTTCTCTTTCTATAGAAAAGGCCTTTTTTCTTCTAGGTTGAGTATGACCACGAACTGTCTCTCCACAGCACTGCAGTTGCTGCTCCAGGAACACCAAGTTTCTGGGGCTGGGTTATGCAGATAGTTGTAATTCCAAAGGACAGATCAAACATAAGTGTTTTTATTGGTAACATTGTGTGCAAAGGGAATAAAGAAACAGTGAGTCAAGTATCTTGCAGCTCCTTTCTTCTACTTGCCAAACTCAATGTGCAAAAAGAAAATATGTGCATGTGTATCTGACTTAACCACCCCAGGGGTAATTTGGGCCTGCAGTGCCCTGAGGTTTGCACTCTGTGAGCTGAGTGGGTCACTTTGATATAGCCAAAGTTGGTGTTCACCTAAGGGGAGCAAATTCTCTTTTAAGCTTTTAAGAAGGATGAAAGAAAAAGAACAGAAAAAAAGCCCTATTTGGATAATGACTTTTTTTAAGGGAACCAGGACTGTTAATTAAATGTTGTCCTTTTTCAGAGTTCATAGAAAACTTTTTCTTTTGTTACAGTTTTATAAAGACACTTCTGCTATCATTTTGACCAGAGTACTGGAAAACTGAAATATATGTGCATGGGTAGTTTTTAAAGTTACACCTGAAATCTCAAGTTTCCCTCCAGTCGCTAAGTGGTAAATTTAAGTTCTCACTTCTTGTGTACAGATCTAACACTAAAGATGAAACTGGAAAATACCCACAAATACAGAATGTGGTTGCTCACAGTGGTTGAAGCCAATAATCTATCCCCTCATAGTCCAACAGCATTAAGAATTGCAGCAAAACCCCCCCGTGGTCTCCTCCCTGTCTAACAGCTGCCAACCCAGGAGAAACACCTCTGTGAAGCTAAGAGGCCCAGCAGAACTCCAATTCCTATGGACTGGCTGGGGTCCACTACCTGAATACAAGTGTCATGAAATCCTGATGGCAATAAAGGCAGGGAATCCTATTAGTCATTGCAGTGGTGATGTCATATGCTTCAGTTTCATCAATGGTAAAATTAACTAACCAACTAATACAGAATCCTAGAATCATAGAATGTCTCTGTCTGCTCACTGGTGGGAGTTAGAACAAAATGAGAATTACAAAGGTTTCCAGTGTCTGTGAGGTGTGCTGTAAGTAGTTTTCTTGTTAGAAAGTCTGTTAATTGCGTGTATTAGAGAAAAAGAAAAAGGTGGTTCCGACCTGTCATGCCTTAGTGCCCTC
Organism: Neopelma chrysocephalum; assembly: GCF_003984885.1. NCBI lineage: Eukaryota > Metazoa > Chordata > Aves > Passeriformes > Pipridae > Neopelma > Neopelma chrysocephalum. The sequence goes on along the minus strand of NW_020897732.1, from coordinate 6,267,107 downwards.
ATATCAACATACACTGTGGTGGGATCTGGTCCAGATGTTCCCTGTAAACAACAACATCAGCTAATCAGAACCTGAAGGCTGGGAGAAGAAAAGAGTTTTACCCCCCCAAATAACCAAACGTTAATTCCAGTGCTAATTATGCTAATCAAATGACAAGTTATATTTAAGCAATTCATCAATCAAAGCTCAGCTTTACAGAATCAGAACAAGCACTGGAAAACATACCTACCGTCAGGTACATGTTACCTTGGGGGTCGGGAAAACATCAAGCAGTCAAACTACTTAACCAACACATGTCAACATAGGTTTTATTTGCTACAAAAGGCCAAGTAATCAGCACATGGATACATACAAAACATGTTAAACACATTTTGCCATATAAAGGAAGGCGGAAATTGCTGAGGAGACACAGTTTAATGGCAGAAGCACATGGTCAGGAATGTGAAGCATGGTTTACTGAAAGTCTTCCATACATGCAACAGAGAATATACTTGAAGCTAAAGATAGTAAAGGTAGCACGCATGACATGAACCAATCTGGACTGAAGGTCTGTAAGCAATTATTCTGTTCCTTTTCAGTCTTTCACTGCATAATTTAAACCCTTGCTTTATGTCACAATATTTAGTTACTTGAAAAGCGGTAGACTAATTTTAGTTTCCTTCCATGCAGAGATGATACAGTCTTTAGGCCTTTCCACCCACAGCTTTTCTGCAGTTTTGTAGCCTGCTATGATATCCAAAACTTCAAACTCATCACCACTGAACATCATGTGAATTCTCAATGCTCCAGGCTAGGGCTCTTTTCTCTGCTGCAAACATCATGCTACTGCTAAGCAGAAAGCTAGAAGAAAAGCACAACTCCATTTTGGAACACTGGAACTTTGGAAATTTTCTTTTCAGCAGAGGAATTAACCTAACCCTGGTGAACTTCAGGTGCACAAACTCCTTTATCAGTTATTTAGATGTTTACTACTTTAAATAGCAGGCAACATCAACTCCCCATGATTTCTGTCCCATTTGGGACATATTGTAGAGTATAATTCTTCACATTAGGAACGTCTAGGGCTAAATTTTACATTTCTGCAATGCTGGCTGATAGTTTCACAATTTTTGAGCGCCAAAAATCACAACAGACATCCACAAATAGCTAATTTTTGTATCTAAAGGGGAAAAGAGTTACCACTACCAACTGATACTTACTGTACAGGTACTGATTATGACCCACCACCAGAGGAAAACAAGAGTAATAGAGCTGCACATGCATGTTAGCCTCTTTAGCTTGTTATACACAATACAAGATACAATATCCTCTCTAGCTATTAACAACACGATTTTCAGTCTACTAGTAAACTCAGCAGTGTAACAGACTAGTGCTGAGTGGAGAGCTTATTTGAAATATATGCAATGTTAAAAAGAAAAAAACAAAACCAAGGAAAAGTTGGTTATCATTAAAAATAAAACTAAACCTGAATTGATTTGTAAAATAATGGAAACAGTCAAGTTTGAAAATTAAAGACAATCACTATGGTATTTATTATTTTCGGTGTGAATGAAATAGTTACAACGGACAGATAATATTTGATGAAACCTGCATCCAGATAAAGCTGTACTGGACTTATTTATAATTTCATAGAAGGATCTGAAAATCCCCAAATCTCCAGACTCAATTTCTAGTCTGTCCCACTGTTGGAAGCTGATAGGTGGGTATTGAGGGAACATGAAAATCCCCTACCTGCTCGGCCAGCTTCCCCAGCCTGTGAGGCTATAGCAGCAGGAATAGCAGGGATAAAGGAGAGAAGGAAAGAAGGTAACACAAGACGAAAATAATAATAAAAAATGGGAATGAAGGGTGGGAGAAAATAAAAAAAAGAGAATGCAAAAAGCAGGGAGTAAAATAAAAAGAAAAACAATGTCAAATACAGGAATTTTACAAATTAACCATTATACCATTAAAGGTTAAAAAAAGTAAAAAATGAGGTGTCAACATTTTAGTAGAGCAACAGAAGAGACAGCTGTAGACTGCTAACCTTGGACAAACAGACTTAAATGGTTTTAGGACACTACAGACAATGTTGTTAGTGGAAAACGTGTCTAACATACTGGAGTTTTTGTTGGGTTTGTTTTTGAAGTTATTAAATATTGTGGCCCTGCTATTTTAAGGCACATACATTGAGACTGAGTTCCAGGTCTGCCATTTCACTACTAATAGAAGTTTGTAAGCGATGTCCTCTGGAAATCAAAGGTAAGCTTTCTTTTTGGAAAAAAATAAGATTAGTATACAATGGAGAAAGATACTTACACCTTCTTGCATACAGATTAACCTGATCCTAAAGTGAAATAAAATAAAGGCTTCGTGCACAGTCTAACTACAAGACCATAAATAAATGGAGTCACTTCATAGCCCAATAATTCTTCATTCTTAATCTATTTTCTATGGTAAATAGTGTAATACATATAAAGAACAGTAAAATTAAAAGCTAATAAAAACCCGTCAGTACTCCACCACAAATGATAATGCAGCAAAGAGACAATAAAAAACTCTGTGGTGACTAGTCCTAAGCCACTACTATCATGGGGAGCATCTAATAGCAGATGGCTGCAGTAGGATTTGCCCTATGACTTGTGAAAACAAACAGCTCTGAAAGCACCAGCATCCCACATCCTTCTCATCAAACTTCTGAATGCCAGCAGAGTTAAAAACTGCAGCATCATCTGCCACAGCAGCATCTTAAAATAGGTTTATTTTGGATGCAGAGGAAGATGAAGCATTTAAAAAAATAGGACAGATCTGCTTATTACATTGATGCCCCAAAATAGTATTGCTAATAATTCAGGTTGAACACTGCAGTGTAACTGCAAGAATGCAGGAGAACTGCTGAAATCCAGCAGTTACATAATTCATTGCATGTGACTACACTGCAGGTCCCAGAAAGGACTTTGAGAGTACCAGAGTCTTATATGGCTCCTAACTACAGAATGGCTTGAGAAACAGCAGTTGAAGTATCAGCCATGTCCTTCTGCAGTCAGCTGCAGCTGGGACACTCTGAGAGTGTTTCAAAAGAAGAAGAGTCTTAGCCAAGACCAGATCGACTGACTCAATTTGCCTGTGCACATTTATTTTGCGAGACAGAGAGCATTTGTAATGCTGGTAACAGGAAAGAAACAACACAACTTTGGGTGTATCTGATTCTTACTCAGGACATGCTAGGTAGTGTTCAAGGAAACAGAATGGGACAAACATAATTTTCTGTCTGAAAACAAGTATATCATAAGTCACATCTCATAAGTCAAATCTCCTGCCCATGCATAGGCTGCCACTGGTGAACCATCCCTGGGTCTGTGCAAACCTCTTCAATATGCCAGGCTTTTATTCTTTTTATTCTCTGGGAAAACACTGCAGGTCTAACGGCCTGAAGAATTACCCCAACAAGTCAGCTGTAGGGCTGACCATGTGCCAGGATTCAGTCCACAACTAATTTCCACTGAAGTTAAAGGCCAAGCTGCATGCTCTCCCCTACTTCCCTCCCCAGAGTTAAAAATCAGGAATTAGGGCAATCAGAAGTTCTAGGAATTTAGAAAAACCTGCTGTTTTGGGTTTTGTTTCAATATCTGAGGATGTGGTCTCAGTGTTTACTTTGAGTCTACTTCTGTTCCAGTGATGCTCAGAAAAGGAATTTTTGGTGTACACTTGGCAATCTCACATACACAAGCACAGCAGCTGGAGCTGTGAAAAGAACTTCACGGCATGACTCATAGTAAAGGTGGGAAAACAGAATCTGAGGGAACTCAGCCAGAGCTATAGTACATTGCTAAATGTGAATCATACCTCTGACAAAGTGCATGGTCTCCTGCTGCGCTCTTTGCCGACCTACCCTTTATTACTTTTAATATAGAAGATGCTCAAAAGATGTAATCTATCACTAAGTAAAAAGAAGTATTAACTTTAATCCTTAAACTGACTAACAAAGATTCCTTTGCTAGACAATGAGGAAAGGGTTCACTTCATATAACTTCAGCCATCAAAGAAGAAAGCACGCAGTAAGAAGTGTCTCCTGATGGTGATGAATCATACCCCAAGATGGGCACCTGAGACAGGCTGAATGAAATTGTCTATTGAAGTATTTCTGTGATTCTACTGGCTATAGATGGATATGGGATAACTCACTTAACCTTGCAGTCTTAGTTAGAGGAGACATAAAAGAAGCAAGATAAATCCTTTTCTCCTGCCCTAGATTGGACAGACTTGTTAGTACATTTTCAGGGTTAACTAAGGAAAATGAACAATTTCTAAAAGTTTTCCTTCAACTGAACTTGAGTAGAAGGTTGAATAAAATGAAAATATTTATTCCAAGTGTTCAAATGGAAATTAACTAAAATCCTAGAGAACCATCTGTGCTGTTGTAAGAAACAGGCTACTTTTCATATCTATTTTTCTCTCTCTCTTGAGAATGCTAAGATGCTGGTTAATGAGAATTAAAATATGCCGGATGCAATCTTTTCATCTCAGAAATCCCTAGACCATTATCTGTGACTACACAGCCATGAAAGGTCAGATATTAATGATATTTAAGTGCCTAAAGATGGAGAGGATTATTTATTTCCAAAAGCACATCTCTAAAAATCTGGTCCAAAATGACTACCTCAAAGGAAACATACTAAATTTGCTCTAAATTTGAAAGGAAATAAATACAAATGACAATGCATTAGTCTGTCAGTGATCTCAATCTGGAAATTAAGATAATTTGGTAGACTAAGACTCTTTGTACCAAAGGGATTATCACAATGATTTCCTTTTTAGGGTAATCTTCAATAAAACATTGAATTCTGCTATGAAGTCTTTATACACACACATAGAGACACACACATGTACATACACACCCTCCTCCTCTTCTTTTTGGAGAGGGGAACAGTAAAAAGCAAAAGCTTTCTGGAAAAACCAGGATACCTTTCCCTTGAAACACTTGAATCTTGATTTTGTCCACAAAATTGGAAATGAAGAAGGTATCAAAGATAATGTCCAAGTTGTGTTAGAGGCAGCTCTTAGAGAAGAACCCTGGATAGGTTTTTTTGCTGGTAAGGGTCAACAGTTGAACATTGAGATATGTTTAATAATGTGAATAGTAGATACATATTTTAGGAATACTGCAGAATAGGCTCGATCACAGTTATCTCTGTGGAAGATGATGCTCCAGGAACCACATGCTGATCTCACGGATGACACAACTTGGAAATAAAAAAGCAAAGGCAGATGCTGTTGACTCAAACATCTTGAGAAGTATTTTTATGCAGTGTGAAGAATCCAGAAATCATAACCCATTTCTGGAACATATTGGAGACAATGCTAATTTCAGGAACAGTGTTGATCAAGAATTAAAATTCATTCTGTTCCTCAGCTGAGAAAACAGAATAGCCCACAAACTATTCTGGAATACCACTAGCCATAACCTTCCATACGGTTTGGAAAGAGCATCCAGCCTAATTCAGTATCCAGTCTTTGGCAGTGTCTACTGCCAGATACTTCAAAGGATGTAATCCTCTATCTTTATATTCTCCACCAAAATTACATGTTTTGTGGTGATGCTTGTAAGTAAAATCTTTAGTAATTTTTCAAACACCTTTAAAACTTGCCAAACAACACTTGTCTCAAATGCTTCAAAAACCATTCCACTTGGGAGGGTAATGCTACTAAATATAGGCTGTCCTGAAATGGCTTTTCTTCATTCCAGCCACACTACTCTTTAGAAAGTGTTTGGTTTTTAGTTTGTCCTATGGACTGAGATGCCACATCTTAGTAGAACTCGATGCCTGGCACTAAGCTATATGATCAGCCAGGCTGTTTAACCATCTCACTCAAGGCTCTCATTCTGTGCTGTTCTTAAATTCATAATTAACTCATTAATAATCTTCCTTCAGAGATTTACCCACTTTAACAGTTTAATTCACTAACTCTTTCAAGAAATTCTGTAAAGAACCATCTAAGAAGCAAACTTCAGCTAAGGAGTCAAGACAATCACAAGGCAGATATACACAGTCAAGCCAAAATCCAGCCTAACTCCATTCTGATTAGGACTTTCCGTTTCTCTGAGTGCAGTCAGCTTCCCTGCACGTTTGTAGTGGGCTGATCCAGCCAGCAGCTCAGTACCCACCCAGCTCCCAGTGGGACAGAGAGAGCATAGGAAGAGCAAAAGTCAGAAGACCCACAGGTAAAGATGAAGAGTTTAATGAGTGAAGGAAAGAGAAAAACCAAAGTGAAGCAAAAGCAATCACTCATCACCTCCCACAAGCAGAACAATGCCCAGCCAGTCTCTGAACAACGGCTACTTTGGATGACCAGCAGCCCTTCTTCTTTAATGCTGAGCATAACATCATGTGGCATGGCATATCCCAGGTCAGCTTGGGACAGCTTTCCTGGCTGTGTTCCCTCCCAGCTTCTTTCTCTCTCAGCCTACTTGCTGGAGCCAGTGGAGTGTTGGTGCTGTGGGCAGAGGGAGAAACGGGGAAAGCCCTGATGCTGTGCAGCACTGTTCAGCAATAGCTCAGCCATTGGTGTGCTATCAACACTCCTTCAGTCACAAATCCAAAACACAGTTCCATATGGGCTCCTATGAAAAACATTAACTCCATTCCAGGCAGATTGAGTACAATGTTACTTCCAATGAGCCATACTTTGGCATTGAACCTAGCTTACTGCTGCTTATAGTCATTCCTTGACCTTATTATTTGTCCTGAATTAATGACCTATCAGTGAAACAGCCACTGTGAACAGTCCAGAGACTGGTGCAAGCCTAAAATGGAGACTTCCACTAGTGGCAAGCAAACTTCTGCAGCTATTTTGTCCTTGTAATCTACAGTATCTTTCATGTCTGGTCCCTCCATGGACCAGAAACTAGAGAAGTTGATTTGGTTTTCAGAAGTAGCTCCCCCATCCTGATCTGTTTGCCATGAGGGTAGGTCATCACTTCCTTTCTTCCCCTCCTCTCTAAAACTTCTTTATTCCTGGAGAATATTTATGGTAGCAATTACAGAATGACAAACTACACAACTCTACCTCTGGGCCACAGAATGACTTTTAACCCTGCTCAGCTTTGCCTTGTCATATGCTTGATAATAACAATTTAAGACACCCTGTGCTGTAGGGATACTCTGCTGGAGTTGGAGAGAAAGCAAGCTGTACTGGAGGTGTGGCATACCTCCTGTATTCATATCCTGGTAACATTCTGAACTACACAGTCCCTTTCAGCCAAGGTCTGATGAAAGCCAAGATCCTTTAATGACATTGAAAAGGGCAAGAGGCTAAGGCAGGCACAGACATACTGGTCTGTGATGAAGCCATAACCTGTATTTGTCAGATTTTTTTAGTAAAATAAAAAAAAAATTACATTTACAATCAGAAAAACAATAACAGATGTCTTATTTGCAGTGTCACTGAGAAGTTCTGTTCTGATTTCCACATCAAAGCAAGTATCCATGTTACATGCATGAGAAATCCTTAATGTAAACTAGGAGTAACTGCCAGATTTGAAATGTGAGATGTACCACACAGAGTAGAGCCAAGTTCTACCAGGGAGATGGTGACTTTGAAGAGGTTAAAGACATGGTAGGTGACCAAATGGATATGGAACTTCTCAGCCAAAGCAGTTGCCAATGCAGAAGATGATTCTTTTAGTACTTAAAAGGTTATTAAATCAGAAATCATATTATACCAGAGTAGGACACCTATGGCATTATTACAGGAATAATGTTTGGAACTCTGAAACCAAATTTGGAAAGACAGAAAGAGATCAAGAGTCAAAAAAATGAGACAGAGATCAGGAATGCATGTCTTAAGATTCTTTATCTATTTATTGAAGACTAAGATATATATTAGATGCATGATAGAAATGAGATTCTTATTCTAGATTCAAAAAATGCAATAAAATAAAAAATGGCTGAATTTAATACCAGATAAATTTAAACTAGAAATAAGGCAAAAATAATTAAAAATTGAACATCTTAAAAAAAAAGGCAAGTTAAATTTCATCATCCAAAGTTCTGGAAGATAAATCGATATACTCTAGATCAGCCTAAAACTATTTGCTTAGTGTAGTTATCACTGGATGAAAAACTAGAGGCTATTCAAAAATTCAGATCAAATAGCTGCAGTGCTCCATCAGTCCTTAAAATCATGACTCAATAAAGATTCCTCAAGAATGCAAGTTAAATCCTTTATTACCCCTGGGAATTTTCTTCTGATTAGTGGATCAAATGTAGCAAAATAATTTCCTTTTTAAGCTATAAACTGTTTGCAGAAAATACCTATTTTGTTAACTAAGTAATGTTTGGAAGTATTGTATAAAGAGAAGGAATCCATTTTACAACATACCAAAGCAAACACTTGGAAACTGGAGTTTACATGACACAACTACATACTATTTTTGGAGTACAGAGGCATTCTGTCACTATTAGGAGCTTTTCTGAATTACTGCATTCATGGGCAGAATAAATGCTATGAGTGCAACATGAGAGGGATGAATAGTTGACAAAGTAACAGAAATTTACTACCTGTATATGCAAGAGCATTAAGTACCACATGCATTTTCTTAATATGTCTGCAACCAAGCAGCCAAAGGAAATACAGTGAATGCTTCTTACTGAAAACCATTTTCTTAAAATAACTTTGATCTTAAGGAGTGAAAAATCTTACCTGCAAACATATTGCCAAGTTAACTCTACAGCCAAGCGATGTGCTGACAGCCCGTGGATGGAGACCAAGGTCTTTAAATAACTTTGAAAATGACTGAGTAAGAGCTATCCGAGGTCGTTCTTCAGCCACTACTACACATGTCCGCACACGTGAAAGGTCCAGTCCCCTTGCCTAAAAAGAAGTCAAAATGTAACAAAGGCCACAAATGGGCAGATTTAATGCAAACCAGTAGTACTTAAGTGTATTATGCAGGTATTATGATTCAAGAGGAACAGCAGAACAGAGGCTACGGTACCAGCACAATTTCCATCTTTCCCGGAGGCCGGATGGCCAGATGACAGTCTAATAGCTGTAGAGGAGCACACATACTTGCTTGTCATCTCAACATTAGCACACAGGAAATTATGGGTATGCTAATTCTAAAGGGAGGGAATGCTATTCCCAAAATTAATTCAGACGACAGTGAATAACAGCAAAAAGGAAGCAATGTCTAGACTTGGAAAAACTGATTAGGAAATTATTAAGCAAGGATGGTAAAGGCTGGAGACATCATAAATATCAGTATCTCAAGATCTAATTTAATTCAGTAGCACACTGGAAATTTCAGATGATTTCAGAAATTTAACTGGCTACTTGGCTTTTAATTCTGGGGGGGAAAAGGAAGATATACCCTCCTTCTCATACAATGAGGACAATATAGTTAAAACAGCACAGTACTTTTAAACATGATTATTTAAGTACAGAGGTCAAAATCAAATTAGTACTTCATATAATCAGGGTATTCATAAAACACACTATATAACATAATACTCCTTGGGCCTCTTGGACATTTACACCTCTGTTTTCCAACACTTGCCTATCAACTCAGGCTGCAACACAGATCAGAAAGCTTAGGTAAATAAAAGCCTTTCCTTGATGTTGAGTAGCCCTGTGATCTGAAAGAGAATGATTGATATTCATATATAGCCTTTGGCAAGGAGTAACATGGGTTCTGTGGAAGCTGCTTGTGCCCTCTGATGATTTTCTCCTCGCAGCAGACATTTAGCAGAGCAGAGAGGCTCTCAAACACCACCCTGCAGGCGACAGGTTGTGCAGCACAGCAGAATCACTCACCTTCAGCGACTCTGTTTGCGAACCGAGTCCCTTAGTACAAAGCTCCATGACCGAATAGGAACAAAAAGTGTCTCTCACTTTGTACTGACTCACGGCAAGAAGCCACAGAGCAGGATTGGTCTCCAGTTCTGAGGGAGGAATCAAAATAGACTGGTGTCCTGAATAAACGCTGTAAGACACAAGATTCATTAACACACACTAAACACCTGTGTCCACAGACGGTTACAAGCCATGGGGCACTAGAATATAGTTTATCACAGCACTGGATGAACTGTAAAGCCTTACAGTGTTCCACAGCTCCCGAAGTTTAACATCAAATTTAACTCTGTTTTTTGCTATCCCTTCAGAATCTATGATGAATCATGAGGAAGGCAGGCAGAATGTGCTCCTGAACTACTAATTAACTCAAAATTCCAGTGGACTTTGCAGTTAGAACTGTACCAAAGAGAGCAAAATAGCTCAGTTATTAATGGTGATAATAAGCAGTATTATAATACCAACAAAAATTATGTGTTGCTGACAAAAAATTTAGATTGAGACTTTATCATTTTAAGACACCTTGATTAAAAGAGTACTTGATTGCTTAATAGGGAAGTAACCTGCCTCCTGCTAACGCAAGCAAGAGGTTTGCAATAATTTTCAAGGGAGTGAATCTGGCCCCAATTTAACAATCGCTGTGGCTTTAGATTTCTTCTGTGAAAGTTTTATTAACTTTTGAAGCTCAAATACACTACATCTCTTGTTTACTGGATATCCAGTGAGCATAAGTATTGAGAAAAGACACTTATCAGGGTCCCTGGAGGAAACAATTATGTCAGAGCTAATTTCTCTGGTACCTATGATTCTCCCCAAGGGAAAAAATATTCCCAATTTGATGTCTTTATTTCCCATGGGTCCTATGCTGTTCACTCATCTCACACAGGCAGATTTACCATCAATTTTACAGTCCCCTCACGTCTCAATTTGTGATCTGCAGATATTTCAAACTGGAATGGTGACAGTGTAAAACCCTCAAATCACAGAAGTTCTGAGAAAGGACCATAAAAGCCCCTGAGATTTATGATGCACAAAAAAATTCCATTTGTGACTTGAAAACTTGAAATGCCAGCTTGGTAAAGTAAAGCTGATATTTTCAAATCCAAGTGCCCGAGGTAAGACATGAAACGGAACTTTATTTTCAGGAATATGAGCATCTCTGTAACACCGGACATCAGGAAGAAGACACACACTTTTGCAATTCTTGCAGACAGGATGCTCACACAGGTTCCCTTCTTGGTGAGTGAGTGCCCCCACTCCCCCTAAATCCATATGAGAGTTCTTTCAAAAGCTGGGCCACGTACAACAAGGTTTGTGTGACCCGGATGTCTTTACTTGGTACCATAAAGGCATAAAAGGTGTCCAAGTCCAGCCATAATGGCAGTTAATAATCCAAATTGTTTAGGTCTCTGTTGGAGTATGAGCCAGAAGATGTCATGGAATATGTATGAACTACAGTTCAGACAATTTCATTTATCACAGGGCAAAAATTTTATCTTTGAATGCTTGTCCACATTTATGCCACTCCTGCTGATTCATGACCAGTGACTTTCCACGGAGCGATGTGTTCTGGGCTAGGGCTGACACAACAACGACGGCACAGGCCAGTCAAATGAACCATTATGCTTTTATGGAACCAGAAAAAAGTATGACTGAACCTTGAACATGTGCTGCATAAACATGTGAAAAGAGATCTTGGCGACATTACCCACGCCTGAAAGGGGTATGCCCTGAGCTCAAGTGACAGATCAAAACAGCCAATGAGTAGTAACAGTTCTTACTATAAATATTACTCTGTTCTTTCTTTCCTAGGCAATTCTATTAAGTTTTTCAGAGAAGTAAGACCAAAAGGTCTCACGTATTCACAAATTTAAGGTTAGAGCCCCACAAACAATCAGGGTGTGCGATCTCTCTGGTAAATACATAATTCTTACAAACAAGAAGCTGTAACCACACAAGTAAGAACCATACAAGCATCAAACCCTTCCCCCGTCCCCAAACTCTTCTAGTCGATGCAACCTGGTAAAAAAATTATCTGCGCAATAATAAACAAATTACCTAAATGGTCAAATGTGGGAGAATTATTACTTATAACCATGTTAAGATCCCTTAAGTACCACTTATTCAGCTGGGCAGAACATACAAAAATCAAGCCAAAATCAAAAGAACAAACTTGCTTCCTGTACTGAAAAGTGCCCCCCCAATCTCCATAGTAATATGGGAGAGGAAATCTGCATTGCCTCAGTAGGAAAACAGAAAATTAATTCCAAGTGTATTTTACCAGGAAATTGTCAAAAATAGTGGAATTTGGGAATAAAAATTTACACCAAAGACAAATATTTTCCCTCTCAGCATGAGGATTTGGATTCAAAATAACCCATCCTCTCTAGACTGAGGGAAACAAATACTCTTATGGTAAGACATTGACTAAAACAATTACTCCAATTACACTGAAACAAATTAAGATGTTGCTAGTACCCATTCTGAGCTTTCTAATGCCTCAAAAATACTGTGTAGTTCAGGATCAAACTGCAGAGCAGCAGGAAATATCTAGCAGGAATGAATGAAACTTTCTGAGGCACAGAACCTCAGACATGCTGCTCTTGCCTGCAGTACACAAACTTACAGACTGCTGATACCATGCCTGGAAACCATGCCCAACACAGGCTTTGCCTACAGAGCTGTGGTTTAGTAACCCATACATATCCTCTGATTTTCTACAGCAGTTGGTGGAGGCAGAAGAAGAACTACAAAGACATATTTCTGGGGTGAATGTGCCAGTTCCACAGCTGAAGTGGTTTATGCAGCACCTGGACACCATGATGTCAGCCATAACTTGGCTCACCTCCCTGAATCAATCTCAGAAACACTATGGAGAATTTGTGAATCACTCCAAGCAACAAAATGTTCCTGATGGCCACATATCCTTGAAAATTCACAGGTTCATATTCCCCCGTTAACCCCTGAGAAGCCGTATATCACCAATGTTTTGATGGAGAGAAGCTGAGGAAAAAAATACTTCTTTGTACAGCTGGTTGAAACATTTCTACCCTTCTGGTGGTTCCAAATCACTCTGAGATTTTAGAGAGTGTTTGCTTAGTATGAATGCCAAACACTATGCAGGGGACCATGTCCTCGAACAAACTGCAGTTGTGTAAGTCTGCTTTGAAGATGCTGAATAAAGCTAGGTATGGTTCCAAACCTACAGAAGTTCTGTCAGTGCTGTCTCCATGTAATTCTAGGTACAGTAGAGAAGTTTGGTAGGTTCATCTGGGCATGGTACTCTAGATTTGCTAGAGTTAATCCTGAAACTGAGGCCCTGTACAAGGTAAGAGTTCCATCTCACCTTTAAACACAATAGTTAAGATGGTTAAACTGTCAGCTTTGCTATTCTCATACGGGAACCAACAAAATAATGGTGAACACTGTAGCATCAAAGGGATCAACGGGATATTAGGAAAACTTTGGGTTCTAAATATAAACTGTAGAACCTAAATTCCCCTTTCTGAGATTGCAACAACATTTGATACTTTGGACTAGGTGCAAGACTTGTTATGTAAATACTGGGAAGGAACTGTAGTGAGATTGCTTCTTCCACTGCTGTAGAAATCTATGTCACAAGAGTATCCACCTCCTGATTCAAGTCTTACAACAGGAGCAGACACAGTGCAGAACTGCAGAGATTACCTGACAGACCTGGACACCTGTTTATCAGTCACCACCATTTTTAGAAAATTCAAAAGGAGTAAGAGAAAAAGAAGACAAAAAAGGAGAGTGACTACAGAGCTTCCCTGCATCATCTTGTCACAATGACTTTTGGGATGCAGATGCAGAGTGAAATGCAGGGGTGACTGAGCTGGAAGATCACTTTTAGAAAAGCTGTCTTCTTTTAGGTGCCTGCATAGCAGTCTGGGGGAAAGTAAGTATTCATGTGATTCACGTGGTTGACAAAGCCTTGGATTTTGGCAGCAAGTGAAGAGCCTTGTCTGCCTGCACTAATCAAGGGCTGCCCAAGGACAGGAATACTCCAGGTAAATGCACCAGGATGTATTTTGGTACCATCTGATCACAACACTGGCTGCACTGCTTGGCAGGCTGTTTTGGCAGCATATGGAGATGCCTGGAAGGACATCTTGGCACTTAACTGTTCCACTGAATCAGAGACTTACCCCATATTGTGCTGAGGCAGATTAACAGTAAAGTCTGAGGTTTTATAATAGTTCCAGAAATTTCAGCAGGTCAATAAATGCTGACAAATTGCAACTGCAATTGGCAATTGCATTCTGGCAGGCTACTGACCCATCACTGCCCTTTTCAGGTGACATGAGCTGCTTTCCCACTTAACTGGAGGAGGCAGGTAAACACAGTTGAATCTCATAAGTATATGCATTTAGTTTCTGCATTTCTACAGATGATACTTGGCATTTGGTGATGAGGGACAGGTATGGGAACTGGGTATTTGGTAGAGCCCAAAATAATTGAGTTGCCATGCCCATAATTCAAAACCTGTGAAGAGTCTGCATTGCTGAGTTAACCTACATGGGACGAGCAAAAGTCTTCACAATCACCTGGACTAGATCTTGTAGGACGGACAGCCATCAGGGACAGTGTTTGGGTATATATCTCACTTAGGCCTCACAGGACTTGGGACAAAATTCAGTCTTCAGTTCTGGAGACCCACTATATGTGCACAGAAGAGGGAATTTTGGAGAATGAGTAACGGACCTTACACCACCTGCAGAGTCCAAAGATGCCCACTTGGCACACAGTGCACTAAGAGCATGACTGCACATAGTAAGCACATAAATTATCAGTACTGGAGAGACAAGGGAGGCAGAGACAGATCACAAGAAGTGTAACTACTGTACAGCAAAAGGCCACTGCTCAGCCTTGAGAACCACTTGGGTGGTGCCTTATCACCATCTCTCCTGCCTCAGTTACTCCCCCATGAATGGGCATGGGCACATCTACAGAGCTGATAGTCTCTCAACCCATCTCAGAACTCATGTATCAAGGTGATTTAGGGCTTTCAGCTGCTCTTGAACCTTCCAGACTTGAGGCATGTTTAACAGTCCTATTGTAATGTGGAAGAAATGCTAATTGCCTCTTCCACAAATTACCATATACTGGCTAAAGAAGCCCCAGGAAACTGGCACACAGCAACCTGTGGGCAGATGCACCTTCACATTCCTCCTGTGCCTGGTATGCACTTTGCAAAACACATGAGAGATGCTTATGTTCATATCCTTCATTTCCCATGTCAGAATTATCCTGTTCTGATGTGGCATTTAGGCTTCTTTATGCAGTGTTGCCTTTAATTTGCTATAAAAGGGCTCGGAATTGGGTACTCACGCCTGCCAGGTACCTTCAAGTTAGCCTAAAAAACCTAACAATAAATAGTGAGTCCTAGCACACTAAAGTTTCCTGAAATGCAGTTCTCATGTTAGTGTTGCAATTCTTTGCTTATTTCTTGTACAGTTCCACTTGTCTGGCTACTAAGAAACCTTGCAGTCTCTTGCTGCAGAAGCTACCTAGCAGCACCACTGGGGATTTTGGCTTCATGCTATGGAACAGAGACAGCAGGATAGGAGAAAGCCACTTCACTGCACCTTACCTTGAAAGCCTTCCCTGGATCATTTAATGGCATTCATGCTATTTATTACATGGCTGTTATGGACCAGAAAATTCAGTTCATCTGGTCCAGTCTGAGTCTCACTGACTTAATAAAATTTATTTAAAATTATTAATGTACTTAATTTTAATTTGAATAAGGACAATTCTATCTTTCAGTATTAAAAGTAGAACTGCAATATGAGTTTGCTTAGCTGGTGTAAAGTAGAGAGAAAATTCTTATTCTGTTTCATTACTCAGCAACTATCAATTAAGTGAATCCTCACTAATGAACTGTAGAATGTTCTATTCTGCCCCACAGTGAGGAGCATTAAGATAGGGACATCTTAATTTCAGGAAGCATTTCTGAACAATGGGATTTAGAATTCACTCTTTATCATTGGGGGACACTTTTAATTTTTTTTCTTTTAAAGGATGTAGTACAGTTTAAAATGTAATGCAATGCAAGTCAGAATAGTAGGATCACCGTCTCAGAATGGATCAACAAGATTATTAAAGAGAAAAACGCAAACATAATGCATTCTTTTATTGAGTCATGAGTTAACCTGTTAAAATTAGGAAGTTAGGACTTTGTGAACTCACATGGGGCTGATGGCTGCCGCCACACCTAGGACGTGCTGTTCAATGACAAAGGTTCCAAGGAAACCCTGCTGGAGCATGCAGCCAGTTTAGAGGGAACAGTTCTTTTTAATGTATTGCTCTGCTTTGCAAGGTTTCTTTATTATTTTATAACCTTTAGGCCATAAAATAATAAATTCTTAAAATATAAAAACTTTGCAAAACTATGCAATATATTCTGAACTTACCAAAGGGCTGGCTCCATGCTCCAGCAGCTTTCCTAAGTAGCTTTGACCTCACAGAATGGGGTATTCTGGGGCACCGCAGTGGAGCAGGCCAGCACAACGTCTAAGCACCTACAACGGGGATAAAAGATTAGTTTTTCTTTCATTCCTTAGTCAATGCCTCCTTTGGTCTAGTTAATAAAGGGATTAAAACATACTCGGCATTTTAACCACACCCAGCACAGGAGGTTGATCTCTCTTCTTGATGGGTTCCTAAAATGAAGAGTCCCTATTTAACTCTCAAAACCCCCTAGCCGATCAAAAATTGCAGATCTAACTTCATTTCCGTATGCCATTAGAAATGCTAATTTAGTCAATGGGAGTGGTGACACACAATCATAATTTTATAGCAGAATTCTCTGAGATAGAAATCTGGGCTGAAATGTTAAGCAGGATTTGGTTATCCTGAACCTCAAAGAGTAAAAATGCAAAGTTGCAAAATTTCAAGTAATGAAGATCAGGAGTCTACTAAACTCCAGGATGTATTTTTTGCTATCACATCAAGAAATACTCATTTTTAAAATAGTAATGAAATGGGAATTAAGTTTGTAAGTGGAATTAATGAAGCTTTCTTCAAATGACAATCACAATTCCAGCAGCCTGCAGTTTTTCTGGTTTAACAGGAACAGGAGATCAGTGGCAAAGAAGGGATTGACGTGATGGTTCATGAGACTAGAGCGTTGCTGGCCTCATCTCAGTTCCTTCAACTCCCTTGTTTCCTTTCTCTTCTTTGAAAATAGTATAATATTTTCTATTCCTTCTATAAGCTACAAAGGGCACAGACGCTGATTGCTTTCCCCCAGAGGCTTGCTGCCTTAATTCACTTGCCAGCCATAAACAATCTTCTCCTCCTAAAAGGCTAAATACTATCAGTATTGGGAAGGACCTGAGGGGAGCAAATACTTATTTGTTGCAAAAATAGTTTTGGAAGAAATAAAAAATTTTGTATTCAGGAGAGTCATGGACACTACAAATTACTTGGGCTTTGGACAGGTCAACATTATCTGTGTTTTATGGCTCTACCATGATGTTGTATATGCTCTATGTTTCAACATTATCCTATACAAGCATACATTCCTTAGTTGAATTCTCCTATGGTTCAGTCTTTCTCTGGTCTCACCAAATGCACTGGGGCAAATTTGGCTCAGCCCCCAGCAGAGCAAAGGCCTAACAGTGCTGACATCAGGACATGCTGGAACACACAAGTCTATATAAGAGATACTCAATAGACTTTAAAAAATCATCATTTTAAAAATTTAACTTAAAACAGGGTGATTTAATTAAAATCTCAACATTTCTGTTTTTTTTTTTTCCTGCAGCCTAGATATTTTTAACCTTTCTTTTGGGGAAATAAGACATTGAAAAAAAAAGTTTTTCAAAACAAAGGCAACTGTAATCCCTATGTAAAATCCAAAATAGTATTAGGGCAAGTATAGCTTAAATCACAAGAAACTGATCAAGAATAAATAAGATAATACTGTTAATCTTTAGCCTATTTAATATCTAATAATAAATATTTTAAAAAGGGCAATAAAACAGGCCAACAGCCTATTTTCTTGTTGAAAAGAAATCGTTGCAGTTGTTATCAAATAATACTTCCTTCAGTTATTCAGTAAATTGGTACAAAGTTTATCCAGTGTATTTTTATTGCCCTGAATTATCTTCATTTTAGTAACTAAAAATAGCAATACTGCTAAAACCAAAGAACTTTCTATGGAGGGAGTAAAGATGTTGGACTACTGTGACTTTAAGATGCCTTCATAAAAACGGGTTCCATTAACACTCCCGTAGTTCTTTCGCTTTGCATCAACCCAGCTAACCTTAAAAATAAATAAATTGATGGACCTGCTTTCAGTGCTGAACTGTAACTTCCCTGGAGTACAGAGATTGACAGAATTGTTTCTGTCAGAAATTTCTAAAGTTATTAGCAAAAAAAGCTGATTCACATTTCACTATAAATGTTTGGTTTTTTCCTGATAACTTCGCTACTTCCACACAAGTACCTGCAAGAAAACACACTTCCACATCTCTACAAAAATCACATCCCTAAGTGCTACAAATGAGGAAGTCCCCCGATATCTACTCTTGCTTTCAGATTAGAGAATGAAAAAGAGGACACCAGAAAACCACTTCCTTAAGGTAATATTGGTAAAGCGCTGCTTTCATCAAATAAAACGATCCAGGCTCTGCAGAGACAGCAGTAAAACAGCAGGAGGTCAATGAGCAGCAGCGTTGATGCTCTGTACTTCTAAATCTAAATACCTACGGCCATGTCCCTCTCAAACAAACCATATCTTCCAGACAGCACTCTCCACACAGCTTCCAGCAACTCCAATTGCCTACGGCAGTCCCAGAGGTGCTGCCTGTTCTTCCCATCCTTTTATCACTCACATCATCCAGTTTGCTGTGTTACAGTACAATGGAGACGGTGTTTCAAAACAGGCAGAGGAGAAGCCTCACCTGCAGAGGCACCAGAGGACAAACCCAAGTCCACAGTAGGGGTCCAAGCAGATCGCGACTTCTCGGGAGGGATAAAGCTCACACTGCAGCTTAATAGAACGACAAAAGGCACTAGTGGCTGCATGAGACATCTGAAAGACAACAGCAAAGTAATTAAAATGATGAACTACGTTGTTTGGAAGACTGCACCAAGTGCTTAAATCAGTTACAGGATAAAAACCCCCAAATAAATATTGACTTTATGCTCAGTGTAAGCACACATGGTATTTATATCTAAGGAAACATAATTTTCCTTCAAGAGGGCATCCAAATAATGGTGAAAGGGGAGAGAAGACAGAATGAATGATAAGTTTGAAGTGATTTAGGAAGAAAGCTGTGAGTGGTTTAAAGACGTGCTCCAAGCTATACGCAAAGCTAATGATAGCACACTAAACTTTCTGGAACAACAAAGGAATTAATGACTGCACTGCCTGAATGAAGCATTTAGTTGATCAACAGTAACGTATTTCTAAGTACGTATTTCTTAATAAAATACCAACACACTTTTTAAATGGACAGGGATTTTGCCTGCAAAACAGTACAAAGGACCTAATCATTCAGTGATAAAGATTCCTAATAAACTTAGTAAAGTTTCTATAATAAGTCTTCATGTTGTTTAATATGTCTTCAGCTCCTAGTTGAGAAACAGGCTCTCGAAATCCTGGTGAGAAAGCTCTCGGAGGTAAAAGCAGATAGTAGAAAAACAGGAAAAAAAAACCTGATCAAAAGGAAATTATCCTGATTTTTCTTCTAATGTTAGGATGCTTTCCACATTCACCCATCCTGACTTAAAAGTCCTAATGACAATGGAAACAGAAAAATATCTTTGTCCTTTCTGTTAGCAAACAATAAAGATACCCCCGTTAGAAATACAGTCTGGGTAGGATTTAACTTACCTAACCTTTGATCTCTGCCACATAGGGAGCTGGTTGCCTTATATACTGCTGGAGTCAATGGAGGGGAACAGACACTTGGAAGGTAAACTTTATTTGATCTTAAAGTAAACAGGGGAATAAAGCTTCAGAAGTGACTTTTTCTCTGTTGCCAATGACGTGTTCCAAGTGATGCAAAAGGACCAGCTCAGAATAGATGTCGGCACAGTAACCATCTGCAGTTTGCAGAGATTAATCTACTCTACCTGATTCAAGACTATTTTTTCACACAGGATTAAAATGGACTGTATTGATACAGAACTGGTGCTATTCTGTGAATTTTTAAGGCATACTGTGCAAAAGCTATTGAAAAAGTTGAGAGCAAACGTGGAATCTACTATATTCAAGGTGATTACAAAACAATTATCCATTTTCAGAAGCCACAAGAGTTATTTAGACATTTTTTAAATTTAGCACAACTGCATTATAAATATAAGCCTTGTGGTCTCTTTTGATCTTTTTATAATTAATTAATCATTACTGATGATGTAGTAGATGGTAACCGTTCACATAAATCTGCTGAGTCAGTGATCTGGAGGCTTTGTGACCCAAATATTAGAAGCTAATCAAGAATTCCTTGACGGATTTATCTGTATTTCCCTCTAGCCACATTAAGAAAGGTTCATCGACTTGCCCTGCCTTTGACTATCTTTGAAGTTTTCCAAATACTCACTTTGCATGGATAGTAGCCACTTCTGCAAGTCTGATAAGGTGGAATTCAGACCTAATTTAATATGGATGATTGCATTTGGAACAATCATTTGAAGCTCCCTTTAGAAGAAATGAAGATTTACGTGACACTCAAAAATAGATGTTTCAGGTAAGTCAGATAAATTACACCCTAAAAAGTCCCTGCTTCTCTCTGTTGGTTATTGAGAAGCCCAGTAGCTACTCCACATCTGTAAGCATCACAGCTATTCAAAGTTAGATGGAATGTTTTTAAAGTATGCTGACAGCTTCTGAAAATTGATGGATCATACCAAAGAGTATGAGGAATTCAATACATGCTATAAGTGTGATACATCAGCAGAGATTGCTAAAGTAATCATGCTATTTAGATATGGTAAGAATAACAGAGTAATTTTACCTCTGCCTGTGTCTTGGCAAAACCAATAGTGGGATAATACATAAGTTAGCAGACAGGTAAAAGAAATTTGATGAATTGTGGCTAAAGGATTGGAGAAAATGGTAGAATAGATATAAAGAGCTCAAGATGCCTTAGTTTATCAAACAAATCTATCAATAGTTTTTTGCTGCTTACTCTAGTATTGTACCAGGTGAATATCAGAGAAATCTTCAGGTCCCTTAATTGCATGAAGAAGAGAATATTGAAGACCAATGGCCAGTAGCTGAGTTGCAATAAGAAGGGGAAAATGAATGGACACTGGAACAAGCAGACAAAAGATGCCTGAGTCTCATTTCATTCATAAAACAGAAATAACAGATGCATAAGTTGAAAAGTGTTTCAGCCCAACAAGCTAGTGGGCTATCCACAGGGGTACTGGAATGAAATGTTTAGTCTGAGGAGGAGGAGAGTCGCTAAAGTCGTTACAGAAGAACTAATTTAATGTTAATGGAATCAAATAATAATTACAAGGGAGGAAGCACATCTATTTCTAGTACCAAAAAAACATGAGGAGTTACAAATCAGGAGCAATGTACCACCTGCCAGCCAGGCATGACAGCAAAGAATGGCAGCTTTATCAAGAAGTCCCTACCTTTACCCCTGCTAGCATGCCAGTTGTGGAGACACTGAAGTCAAGGTAAGCAAGCGTTTCAGGGTTAGAAGGTTTGTAGATCTGTGCAGGCCGCTTCTTTGGCAAATCGTCTATAGTGAAAATAGAGAAAGAAAACAGGTGTATCTTACTCCCACATATGTATCAGACAGACCTCTGAGCCCCTGACAAACACAATATTAAAGACAGAGAGGTCCCCCAGCCTCAGCACTCACCTGTGTCTAGTACCGGAGGCCATGTTCTGATATCCACTGCTGCTGCCGCCTCTCGTGACCGTAACAATTTACATATTAATTGTGTGGTCATTAAGCAGGCAGAGCGGCTCACCTAGAAATTTGAGAAATAAATAATAATGCAACAGGATACTAATTAATTCTCCCATGAAAATGAGCAAGGCAGTGACTCCTTTTCTGCCTGAACAGGACACGGGTATTTCAGCCTAACGTTTTCTGATCAGGAGGTGGAAAGATGCACAAAAAGAACAGCTCAAAAAGCTGACAAAGTCATGTGAGTTGTACAAATTACATGAAAATTGCACTGTAATGAAACTATAGGCATCTTAATAGTGCAAATGTGACTTTTCCAACACTTTGTATCAGTTATCACCCCAAAATGCTGGTAGAGAAAACTTGTCCAAATATTTCCTATGTGATGATAATATATCTTGGTTTATAAACAATATTTTCACATAAACCAAAACCTAGCCTGATATTTTATATGAATAATTTTGGTATCTTAAATCAATTTTATGTTAGCCACAATTCTTTCTGGTTCTTGTAGTAGTGATAAACCACTGGGAACTCTTCTAGTACTGGCAAAAGTAGCTGTAGATCAGAAATTGTGCAAGTGGTACTAAGAGATGAAATGGCGAGCTTACTGCAAATACCATCTGCACTGAATTTTAGACGACACATGCTGAAGGTATTCTCCTTTTAGATTTGCTATTTGCAATCATAAATAGCAACTACAAGAATATTTCTTACTGAATATAAAAATTAATATATTTAAGAAAATATTCAGTCAAACATAAATATGAACACTGTTAATCACTGAAGACAGTACAGAGGAAAAACTGAAAAGGCAACATCATTCTTCTTTTTCCAGAATTTTGGGAATCTGTGCAAATGTTGCTAAGAGTATTTCTTCTCTTCAAGGAATTGGAAACATTTCATTGCATACTAAATTTCAAATGCTTAACCTAAGGAAATCAGTAATCATATGTACACTAATTTACCACTGAGCAGAAGAGATCAGCTTCTGCTGACAGTAATCCCATGGAAGTCAATCTTCCAGGTTGAGGAAACCTTTCATCAGTGGAAATTTGGAGCATGGAAGCAATGAATCAAACTCTACTTACTTCCTCCAACCCCACGAGTTCCCTGTATAGACAGTCTAAATATTTCAAGCTAAAAGTGAACACAAGTGAAGCCACTACAGCACCCCTCAATCCAATCATTGTTGCTGTCATGGCAAAGGAAATTAACTCTTACGCTGATAATCTTAATCTATGAAAATCTTGATTTGGGACAGTGAAGGCATAAAACAAAAGGAATTTCAAGAGCTGGTGGCTCTCTCAGGAATTATATTATCCAAAAGATCAGGCGGCTCATTAAAATACAGAATATCCAGGCCTGGAGAATAGCAAGTCAGAGATAAAGACGTAGGGAGAGTGGGAAGGAGAAAGAAGACAGCTATAGGTTAGCAACTGCTCAAGGTTGGGCTCAGTTCACTTATTTTTTACTACTACCAGTTCATCACAAAAACCACAATTGTGTAGGCCAACTTCTGCTCAGAAGCCGTTTTTACTGACTTCAAAAGGTGCTGTGTAGACATATAACATGGTAGAGCAAGCACTGATCCCATCACACCAGGAAATTTGCATGATTGTATTGGCAATGAAAGAACAGCCTCAATATTTTAATTTCTATAAGGCCATCAATCTCCAAATTGAAAGAAAATCTTGTGTAGAACAGAGCTGAGAGGTTTATAAGTCAAACTGGCATTAATATGGCTAATAAATTTCATCATTTTATTTAAAGTTAGTCTATTGAAGGGACAATGATTACAAGTCAGATTAGATCTGTCAGTTTTTCATCATGAAACCAAACAGATTTAGTTTAGCTATTAAACATCAAAGGAAAAGCAAATTAACACATTTTACTTCACTTCTATATGTTAATAACTGATGTTTAAAAATACTGAGTGCCAAATTATTAAATAATGAGACTCCTGAAAACAATAGGACAATTTCTCATACCTCTACTGGTAATTTGTGGCATCTGATGCCACAAGCAGAGCCAGAAATTATAACTATCTCTAGTATTTGTTAATTGAAAACATCAAAATTAATTAGAAATGGTAAAACCACATTTGTTTTAACTTGTTTTTTCAGAGACTTAGAACTCCATTCAGTAGATTAGAAGCTGCCAGACTTAAGTGGCTATCTCTTTGTAATAATTTTATTTCCCTCAGTAACAAGGGCCTTGCAGTTATTTACGTGCAACAAAGACTGAATATTGTTAGAAAAAGTCAAAATACCAAATGAAAGCACCGAAGGAAAAAATCTGAGTAACACTTCCCTGGATGAAACGAAATACTGACCAGCATCTTAACAGAACTTTGAAATTGTTTTAAATGCAAAACAATTAGCTGTACAGAGCTGAGCACCAATTGCCATCAGGTGAGGCTAAACTTCCCACTGAGATTTTTGTCAACAGTCAGTGTAGCGCTGCCAGTGAGGAGTCCTACCATTCTTGGCACATAGCTAAATACAAAAAGGCACTTCAAATACATTTCTTGAAAGGAGTAGCACAACTGAGGGAAAATGTGACAGCTCAAGTCAGCAGGTTGCATGCTGTCAAGCAGCGTTGGTTCTGCAACATGCTGAAGTCCAGAATCTTTGGAACAAATACTAATCTGTTACTGTTCCTAAAGGCTATGCAAATCCATCACCCATTTCGTCTACTTGTGCAATGTGAGGTGTCTGCTCACCTCCACAATCATCTTCACCGTAGGTAACGTGGTTGCTATGTTCTGGGGGTGTGGAGGTCGGACTGTTATTGGCACACAGCCTGCATACAGGCATCCGTAAAACGCCGCAATCAGGTCTATCCCTGCAAGAAGAACAAACAGAAACCCTCCCCTGAAAATCAAATCATTTAATCACAGGCACTTATGTCAGCATAAATATTACTTGGAACCGAACTCAGAAGGTTAAAGAAGTGACTGAGCCTTTTAACAGACTTCTTTTTCAGCCCCTTGTCGGTATCTGTTCAGCTTCATCGATTCCTTTCAATCGCACCGTTTGGAGCATGAAAAACAAAAGGCAAAACACAAAACTGAAGCCAAATGTCAACATTGAGGTGAACTCCACTTTGATGTTCAGGAAGTAACCTGTTAAAAAGACTGATTTCTATGGATAAATTATCTTCCTAAATTCACCTTTATAGACAGATGAGAGTGTACAGAAGAGGGATGCCCCAGCAAAAGTAGGATGATGCTTGTTCCTATGAGCTGCAGAAAGAACATCTGGAGGTTCCATAAAATACTTTCTCGTGTAATTTTTAACCTCACATATGAAAATTTTACAGTAAAAAAAGGGAGTAATGATTTTGAAATTCTGCTTCTAACACAAAATTAGGTGTTGTCCTATATAAATATTGACTGCAGGTGATGGATTGTGGACAGCACCCTTTAGGTTACCTAAGGAGGCTGAACAGACAACAGCATGAAGATCTCTTGAATGCTGCTGTTTGATACCTCCCTGGTGCTGTACACAGGCTGTGATAAGAAGACAGTTTGGGCTGCTTTATCCTTTCAGTGGAAAAGGATCTGCAGTACTGGTAGGTTATTGTTCCTTCATTTGTGAGAAGTGAAATACAGAAAATAAAAATTTAAGTTTAAAACACTAATCTTCCTATGTGCAAAAGGTTTTCCCATATTAACCATTGAGAAATTACTCTTATAAACTACAAAGACATAATCAGTACCTTGCACTCCTTACAAAGCAAATATCACAATACAGACCTTAAATCAGACTGTTTATTTCACCAACACACATGAAATATTAAAGATAAAAGAGCAGCACTTGATCAGAAATAATTTCAAGAAAATGCCAAATATGCTACCAGTTAACACAAAGTTAAAAGCCCTTATGCCAAAGGATGAAAATCCAAGCCGCAGAGATTTGTCTAGATTAAGGATTTAGAGAAAAAATAGCAATTATAAATTTGTATTTCTTAATCATTTGTTACTTATTCATCACATCTATATTCTGAAAAACCCCCATGTAGTTATTGTTGCTTCACCCTCAGGAAACACAGCATTTCCAAGAGGGAATTCAACAGGTGAATATAAGAACACTCAGCAGATGGAATTGTATGCTCATAAAATAGTCTATATCCAGGAAATTAAAAGAAAGGCAGTGATTAAATTTAACTGTTCATAAGAGACAGGTTTTAAAAAGACAGGTTAGTCTTAATCTGAACCCAAAGAAATAATATCTATGTGTATACACAAATAGAAATTCTTTTAAATATGCTTGACTAAGTTCAAAGGAATGAGAATAAGGCAAACATTTTGTGTTTTGCCAATTAACATGGTTTACAGTTTGGTAACACCAGTGATGCTGCACTGTTCTAAAGGACCTTGATAAACTTCTGGGATTACCAAGGTACTGCTACAGTAGTTCTTTACCTGGTGGGTAAACCAAAGCCACATGGTCTCCATCTTGCAAATGTCCCCTTTCCATCAACATGACAGCTATCTTTTCAGCTCGTTTATGCAGCTGGACACATGTTAGTGAGTTGGCTATTGTTCCCTGCACAGGAAAAAAGATAAATGTCAGAGAAGATAAAGCAATGTGCTGAAATTCCATTTTCCTCTGCACCTTACAAGTTACGGGGTGAGGTGCAGCCACAATATGTCATGTAATCAACTTAAATACGGAAACATTCAGCCTTAGGCCAAACTGCAGTTGGAAGGAAAAAAGATGTTTGTAAAGCAGAGGAATGTTCTCTATTTCTTTCTCTGTACCTTCTGCCCTCAACAGTGTTTTTTCTCCAACCAAGGCAGTACAGCAGTGTGATAATGCCCTGCCCATGTAACCTGTACTTCCCTCACTACATGGGCAGCAATTCCTGCTACAGCCAGGAAAGTGCCTTTATGTCCTCTGCAGCAATCTGGAGCATCTGTGGAGAGCAATTCTGAAAATTGCATTTTCTTGTCTGCACGCTGGAGTGGAGCCAAATGGCACAGCAGAAATACTTTAAAGACGAGAGACAAAAGACACAGGAGAAAACAATACTTTTTGACAGGGAAAAGAATTAGTCTGGAACAAAAGCTATGCACTTATACTGCATATAAATGAAATAGAGAAGAAAGGCATTTGTTAAATTTGAATAACTCTGGTCAGCATGAAAAGGAAATTGAAAATGACAATATGCCAGAGAGCTTGGCTTTTTTGAAGCACTTCAAATAGTGCTAACCCAAATTCATCAAACAGACACAGTGTTTTAAATTGAATGAGTGTTACGGTTCTTACATTTCCTAAATATACATATGTGTGTGTGTATATGCACACATACAGATATACATTTAGAGAAATATATACATCTGTATCACAACATTCACTACCACTGCAGACACCTCAGAAGTCTAAAAATGAATGTACAGGACAGACTGACTGCACTTAGAGCTGGTCAGGCCAGGTCTGGGCTGAGAGAAAGGGACAGGGCTGTATGGGAAGGGCTACATCTTGGCTTGTGTACTTGTTCTATGGAAAAAGAGGATTTCAGTCTCCAGTAGTGCTATGATACACCTGGCATCTATCACTATCACTGCAAGTATGGCACGTTACCAGGCATCACTTGGCATTTACAGACTTTATTACAAGCTGCCAACAAAGAAGAAAACCTGACTAAAAATAAAACAAAGTCAGGGCTTAGCATTCCCCTTCATTATCCTCAGCAACTACACTTACTTAAATGTACTTCAGGGAACTTAAATCAGTCTTCTGATCAACATGAAGATCATTTCACTAAGAAAGATTCCTCTAAAGACATTTGCAACTATATAGATGCTGGACTAGAGATGGTTTCCATCTGTCCAGCCCTAAGCATGCCAAAGTGACCTGAGGTCTGAGTGTCCTGCCATTGCAGACCTGTAAGGAGGAATGTGCTTAAACTCTCCATTCCTTCTTTCAAGAATTGCCTGTTTGCTTAACCATGAGAAAAAGGACCCTTTATATCCCCACACACATCAGCAGCACAGGTCCACTGACCCAGAAAGGGAATTGCTGCAGATTATGTAAATTTGTGCAAAACTTGTTTACATTTCAGACTTCTGGCACTTGCTGCCTGTGAACCAGTGGAAAGACAGTGTTTATATGAACTGCAGGGAAGGAGAATCCTGTTGTTGGACAAGAATCACTGGCAAGCATCAGTAACTTGGGTCAATTCCCTTGGGTCTTTTATATGAGCTGTCCTGAAATGTAAAGGTGTTGCAATCCTTCATGACACACACTAAAAACAATGTACTGCGCTAATTTTGAAATACTTAAAATTCTCAAAAAGCATGGGTTACAGGAAAACACTAATCTCAGTGGACTTCTATTAGTCATCCACTGCAGGATGCCTGAATGTTTTAGAACAAAGTGTACAGACAATGCCCAAGGAAGACAAAATAGAAAAAGTTACGAATCAGAACCAAAATTCAAGATGGGAAATAAACCTTGACTAGGGTAAACCCCACCAGACCAGTCATTCCTTTCCATAAAATATTAAATCTCTCCAAAATCCATTACATCTCTCAAACAAATTTCATGTGATAAGATACTCCCCACTGAGAGTAGCAGAGAAACTGAATTTCAAAATTCAACTGTTTTTCACTTCTCTGGAACGAGATCTGATTTTGATAATCCTTGTTTTGCACATTGTGTCCTTCTCTCCCACTGTTTGAACCCTTCTGCCAGCATGGGAAGTTTGGCTTTATTTAAAGCTCAAAAGCAACAGCATGTGTGGAGGAGATGGGACAGCACATATTATTATCTCTTTCTCCTGTCTCTTTGCTCCTAACTTATAGGACACAATGATGAAATTCTTTAATGGTGTAATATTGGACCTATAAACAGCATTGCCTCTCAAGATTTCTACTTTGCTATAGAAAACTACATTACTGTTTCACTATTTATCTCTCAGGTTTACATGTTCACATATTAGCTATTAATATGAATTTTAAAAAAGTTATTTAATGAGTTAATGGTAGCCTCAAACTGGTACCAGCACTGTAAAATGGTCTGGAGAAGCATATTCTGTAAATACAGTAAGTGCTCATTTCACAGATATTCACAAATTACTGGATGTTTAAGAACCCGTTCAAGTTGTATTAAGACCACACAAGCTGAGACAACACCAGCTACTACTCCAGGTAGTCCAGGGGAATAGCACTATTCCAGGCCTCTCCTCTCCTGGAGTCCCTCACATGCTACATATGTTTCCCAGCTATGACAGATACGTCTAGATGTACTGTGGTGGGATGGTTTGAAATCAGACTTTAGTTCTCTCTGTGGTCTTGAGAATTATTGGTTTGCCCTCTATAATCATCCAGGTAGTCTATAATTGCCCACTCTTAGTAAAGCCAAGTTCTGTACCATGTCTCAAGCACTAATTAATTTTTGGTAAGCAATGAAATACTGTGCCAGGCTGGCACCTCATGTAGGTTATGCAGAGAGATTTATTAGTGATCCTCTGCAGACCTCATTGGATTCTGGATACACCTTTTCTTTTCTTCACCTCCTTTCCCCATTCTCATACCTCCCCCAGACCGTCCAGCCTCAAAAACAACAACCATTGCTTCATTTAGGGAAAATACTTTGAAAAACCTGTGCTTTTCAAATTGGAAATCAGGATGGTGAGCACTATAAACACCACTATTCAGTAGAAGAGCAGATTTGAAACAGATTCAACAGTATTGAAATAGATTTGCAGTGTCAGCTCACACACAACATATATGTGGTGGAAAAAGAAATGAGAAATGCGTAAGGCACACTGTCTGATACAAAAGCAATCTATATTTTGACAACTGGCAATGATTATTCTCTTTTCTGCCTCAGTGAACACCAAATATAGCAGCTGAGTATTAATGGGAAAAGAAACAGAAAGGTCGTGTCCAGCCATAGCACAAGCAGGTGCTGCTGAAATCCCAGTGTGCCATTTCCAGCCACAGCCTGTCGGAGGAATGGCCTGATCTCCTTACCCTGCAGTTGAGCAGAGTGTAGAGCACGTGGTCAGGGGTGGTCTGAGCTCTCCACTGCAACACTTCCGACAGGAAGAGGAACTACAATAAAGCAGAGTGACAGTCATGGCATGAAAGAACATTTTGGCTTTAAAATCGAGGTCACAGCTTCTGTGAGTTTAGCTGTCTGTCTTGTTTATATGCTGCATTTTACATCAATACCCAGAAGCACTAAACAGGAATTAATTCTCTTGTCATCACACATTTATAGTAAGGTGCTTTTGCATGGTAGCAGTGGCGTCTCTGGAAGTGAAGCCATTGCTGGGATTATGATATATTACTGCACCTAATTACAAAGCATTAAAACAGGTCTCTGAATTTAAGCACTATTTTAATTCATTAGCCTCCTCTCTTTTTTTTACTATAAATATAGAAATATTTATACAGCTTAGAACTTACTAATTTAATTACTCACATAAGCCCCCAAAAGAGCTGAATTTCAACTTAATTTTACAGGATTAAAATAACAACAAATAAGGTCAGGACCATACATGGAAACAAAACTCCCCAGACTCCACCTGAACTAGTAAAAATTATATAATAAAGAGTGATTTCTGGTAGAAGCCTCATTAACGCTTTCCACCATCTTTGTTTTGTTGTCCTATGTAACTTATTTAAAAAAATCCATACAAATGAAATGCAGTGACCTCCCCCTACATCTATTTTATATTTATCTGTAAAGGGGATTCAGAAATATTTTAGTGTTAATTAAAAAAAAAGCCATCAACAAATTCATAACAACAACAACAACAATAATAATCATCATAATAATAATAACAACAACATACTGCTAAGTGTCCTGATGTTAACCAGCTAAATATAAGTAGTATAAGAAAAGTTTAGCTTACCTTTCTGGCTTGGTCATTATCTTCTATTTGCCCCAAATCTCTACCACTGGCCTGTGCAATTCTTTTTCCAGAGACCAAGTTCCCCACCATCACAGAGGCAGGGCCAATTTCTAGAATAAAGCAGAAATGTGCAAAGTGTAATAATAAAATCCTTTGCTTGTGAATGAAAATTCTTTTTATTTCTTTTGCATTACATGACGTTTTTGTCATTGCCATCCACAAAACCAAACCTTGAGCACACCTCTGTTGATGCAAACTTTGGTTGTGGACCAGCAGTGTCTGGAAGACACGTAGGACTGAATTCATGCTCTCAAAACATATCTAACTGAGGAGCCCATTTAGCATGGGCTTTCTACAGTCAGAGACACATCGTGTCTGTCTTGATACGATGAATCTTTGTAAAATTCAGTTCCTAATGTAGACATGTCCATTCAAGTGTCTCAAACCAGAGGGACAACATTCCTGTTTCTCTCTTCTGTTCCCTGGGCTAAGTTGCATCTGTATTAGCAGTTCTGTGATGCTACAGACATGAAGTGACAAGGATTAGGAAGGCAGACGGTGGATACGATAAAGTATGTGCAAGCCCTCTAGAATAAGATAGAAAGTGAAGATAAATAACTTCAGAAGAAAAGAAGATGTCATGGCTGACACTTCTCCCTGAGATGGATTTCACTGATGTTTTGTTGCTGCTGTTAGGGGAAAATACCTATCTCACAGATACCATTTGAGTTCATGTTAGCATTTGTTTTCTGCTTCTCCAGCATGATACTGATCAACTGCAATTGATACTAAGCTTTACTTCTAGTCTATGATGTCCAAGCTTTGTCTCAGCAATCGTTTCTGGTGTAAGTGTCAAAATATAAGATGTGTAAATAACCAGGTAATGTATAATAAAAAGCATCTACAGACTACTCTGCTTTAAAAATATGAAAGCAATAGCCTTTGGATTTGTCACAACAACACAAAATGGGAGAATGTGGTACTACCAAGTTTGGTTTCTGCACTCCTGGCATTGCTTTTACCATAGTGATATATAATGTACACATAACACATCAATAGGTATCTGCAGTGCATTGATCCTAATTCAGTGGTTACTTTGTGATGCAGCAACAAGGAAATGCAGAAGTAAACTCTGTAGTAAAAGGCCTCATTGCTTTCATTAAGTCAGTGGAAATCACTGCTAAACTCTGACATTCCCGTGTCCCCAAACTAAGATTATGGTTTTGATTTCTGAAACATTTGTTTTAAAAACAGAAACAAACTGATTGTTTAGGCAAACTTGCACTGAATTCATGATGGATAGTCTCCATATTCAAGATCCAGAGAATAAACCCACCTCATATTCCAAGGTGTGGAAGTGGAAGATAACCAACACTTAGTCTAATGTAGCTGAATTCTAGTCTTAAGCCTGAAGCTACAGATCCAGAATTCCTTGAAATTAATCTGAATACTAAAATCTGCAATTGGATTCAAAGTCAAAAATTTGATAAAATGTGCTTGTTCATTGGGCATGAGTAACCAGTGATTGGACTACAGCAAGCTATAAGGGCTTTCTTGGTCTCTTGAGACAGTGCCTTGCTGTTCCATTTCATCCAATACTCTTAATAAAGTGGCACGTTTTTGAAGAACCATTTTAAAACCGATTAGGGTTTTCCCTTTAATATACCTGCTGTAAGAATAATACAGAATCTCCCCACTCATGTAGGGGATTAAACCACTAGTTCTTTGTTTTTCTTTATTCATGACCAGTTTTTAAGTATTTACTCTTTGTCCAACATTGCTATTTAGTGTCAACAGTTCTCTTGCTCTCTATTTTTACTTGAGAAACTCAGCCTTCAAATAAGCCAAGATTTTATCTTTCTCTGTTTTGATTTCACTCCATGCTCTTTAAACATAACTGACAAGGAATTTACAAAAAACTCCAGGTGTGGACTCAGCAGTGTGTTGTAGAGTGATAAAAATGTCATCTTTATTGAATTATCATTTTTCCTTGCACTCTTTGTGAAGGTACTTCTAGCTTCTGGCAAAACCAATGATGTCCTTAACACATATGGAATATTTAAGAGGAAAGCTGATCAAGCTGATTCTCACCTGCATTAAAAATCACTTGATTTTGCTCCATACGGTACCATGAACACAGAGCACTATGTCAGGGTCCCTTTGCCTTCACTCTTCTTACCTGGTTGTTTTTGCCTTGGTTTAGGCAGGTTTGTTACGCAGGTGTGGGGACACATCAGCACGTTACAAGGATGCAGAGATCCCTCCAAGAAGAGCTGTTTGGTTTCTGACAGGTGTATTCCTCCCAGCGGCGTCTTGGGAAGCGTGTTTGCTGGTACGAGCGCTAAGCAGTAGACTCCCACTTGATGAATACTGTCAATAGCCTAAAAAAAAATATGCAGGAAGTCGATTTTAATGAAAGGCTAATTTTTCATCATTCTAAAAAGCACATATTGTTCTGAATTACTGCATAAAACAACCTTAATAATTAACTGGCGATGGAAAGACATTTCAGCTATGTCAGTGATAAGGAGGTTCTTTTCAGTGGGAACAGGTGGACGGAAATGTTATTACACTCATTCCGGAAGATAAAAAAGCAAACAGAAACGTGGTGATAAATACACAAATCTATTAGGAAATTCTACACTGTCATCCCTCCTAAGCAAACATTAGTAGCAGGTATCCTGGAGATTTAACATGGGTTGGCAGCCCATGTGAAACTGCTTTTAACCTGTGCAGTTCTCGGAGCTCAAGTTCACAGGATTCCTATCAGCTTAATATCCAGTCCATTTTTCTGAGCAAAAAAAAGTGTTAAATAACCTCTATACCTAATAATGTATGTAGTTTATGAATTGTTACTTTTTTTATAAAGTAATAACTGTTTCACTCCCTGATTACAACATAAAAGATTTTCAGGCAGGAATGGGAAAAGACAATACAAAGGAAAGTTATGAAACGATCTACTTGAAAGAAAATCTGTTGAATGAAAATCTGAAAAATAAGCATTTTTGAATCTTATAGCAATGATGTTCATTGCCTGACAAGTTGATTAAACTGCATCACTTTCAAGAAAACTGTAACATACAGTATCTATGTAATTTAATGAGCTAAACATGAATATCCATGCACTTAGATTTTAATTCCATACACATTTAAACTGATTATTTTCCTTATATGGGTAAGAACAATTGCAGCAAGTGTGTTAGAAAAACAACTTCAGACATCCACACAGACTGAGAAACAAATTAGAAATAGCATCTCTAATGAATAGTTAAATGTTGAAAAAATATAATTTACTTAACTTGCATTTTAATTTTTAACTGTTAGAAAAGTGAATTCATATATGTACTGCCTTGAAGATACAATCTATATTCTGAGAATCAAATAATCATTTACAGTTTGCATGTACTTAACTGTAGACCAATAAATTACTGATTACTTCTACAGACTAAGTAATGCTCTGCTTTTGGCTTCTGTTTACTTAATTTCTTATTGATTTGATTGCAAAATTTCATAAGAAAGAATAATAAAGCAGTGACTCATATCACAAAC
Source organism: Neopelma chrysocephalum (assembly GCF_003984885.1). Classification (NCBI taxonomy): domain Eukaryota; kingdom Metazoa; phylum Chordata; class Aves; order Passeriformes; family Pipridae; genus Neopelma; species Neopelma chrysocephalum. Next base: position 6,232,947 of record NW_020897732.1, on the reverse strand, counting down.
ATTGGAGCTTTAGTAGGAGTAGCTCTCACAGCAGTATTGGAAGACCTCGGTGCTGATCTACAAACACTTCACCTGAAAAATCAGCAATAGTGAAATATGTGTGATGGCCAACACACAACAGCTCATGTTTCTGGCAGAAACCATCATAACCTACTAATCATAATGTTATTTGTAGGTCCTGAAAAGCAGTGATAAATCATGGCATCCTCACCTGACATCAGCTTGAAGGAAAACTGCTACAGGACAAGTAACCACTCCTACTCAAACATAAAACTGTGTGGCTTCTACAGCTGGTGAATGGAAAGCAATACCCAGCTGGGGTGGGATGAGTGGTGTATGTAATGATTCCCAAGTGACTTTCAAACTGTCTCTGATAGCTAGATCTGCTGCACAATGCCTGATAAAATGTCATGGGTCATTCAAATTTGTCATCTTTCACACCTTTCAGTTTGGCACATTTCTGAAGCAGTGAATGACTTTGTTTCACAAGGATGAGCACTGGTGAACTGAGCCTTAAAATTTTGAGGGAAAAGAGCACCAGTCAATTTTAATGCTGGTGGCATTTATGCCTCTTGATGAAATGGCATGGTTTTTGAAATGACTCTTTCCAGCCAGAAATAAGCAGAGTATCAGAAATCCTCTGTTTCATTGTGAAAATGGACGAGATACACCAGAATTTGTGGAGAGTCCACACTGCTATGTTGTTTGACCTTAGAAAACATATCATTCTGACACAATTCTCTGGGCAGACACTCTCCAGTTCTGCAGTAGATCTCCTAGCTTTACCAAGTCCTGTCAAGTCCTGCCAGCATGCTGGCACTGGTAAAACTAACATCCAGGTTGCCAGTACAGGAACCACAACCCTGCCTGAAGGGTCAGATCAGTCTGCAGCAGTCTGGGGATGAGTATCTAGGATCCATCTGACTGAACTGCTGGTTGATCTGGGATCTTCACCATGCTCCTCCACCACTCTCAAAAAACTCCAACCCCAGCCTGAGCTCTCCCTCCCAACCATGCCTCTGCTTAAGCCCACAGATGTAGTCCAGCATAGTCACATATGTACAGCAGCTCTAAAATCCTTCAGCCCTCTGCTGAGGAGCAGGATGGGTCAGGGAGTCTCAGAATATGTGCAATCCACTGAAAAAAAAGTTCTGCAAATCAAGGCAGCTCAACTGCCGGGAAGAGACAGTAAGGCACAACAGAAGCAGGCAGTGCAGGGCAGGGCTGGCAAAGGGCAGCACACACAGGCTGTCAGAGGAGTCTCACAAAGAGCATTAGAAATGAGTAGCAATTTGGTAGAGTTTGTAATCAGGGACTTGTGAGACTTGTGACACAATTTGTGATATTATGTTGCGCCTCACTAGCAGATAATTCACATACAACCAGTTACCACTTCCTGACATCTGTCATTAAAACTCTGATTGGGATGAGGCACAAAGCATCCCACATGTTCCTGGCTTCTGTCCTCCAGCTGTGGTGGAAACAGAAACTTCTTGTTCACATAGTGATGCATGCCAGAGTTGCAGGCTTCACACATGGGTGATGAAAGCAGCCACACATGTGTGTACTTTGATACATGGCCTACTATTCCCAGACACTGCTGTGACTTGATCAGACTCAGAATAACAGGATTGACTCTTGGCAGGAGTAACATGACACCGGACTCCCACAGTGTTCAGTACTGAATTTTACTGTTTATGATGGTGCAAGACATTTTTTTCTGTAGAAGTCACAAAAATATTCAGATGACAAAAAAGGAGAAGTGTAGGTCCAGACTAGGTCCAGTCCTTTTTATGAGCTTGCTACTTGACAAAAATTATGGAAGCATGGACAACACAAAGCCTTTCCTTCTACAATAGTTGTCCTAGGTGCTTCAAAGGCTTTCTGTGTGATGGACAAGCTAGAGGTTCTAGCTTTTCTTGGTATTAATTTAGGTCTACTATGAATATGAGATGCCTCTAACTGTAGGAAATGCAGCTGTCTTTCAAATCAAGAGAGCACATAAACCTGTTCTGAGATGGACGAAAGCTTATTTGTTTGGTTTCTTAAAAGGTACAGTAGACAGATTTCCTTTCTTATTCGGTACAATGCAATAATGAATAAAAACATCCCTGAATTATGTGGGATCTTTTTCTTTGGCTCTTGGGTAAAGCAAAAAAAGATGTTTCCAATATATAGCTTAACCACAGAGATGGAGAAGATGGAAGATGACCCTATCTAATTTTTTTGTGTGTGGATATTAGAGTTGAAGAAATTTTGAGTATGGTATTGGGATTGCTGTAACTTGGACTGCTATATGTAAGGAGAAGATCAGAATTCTTTAATAGTCAGCAGCCTTTGTCCTCCTGACAAACTGTCTAACGCCGTGAACAAAGTGGGATCATCACAGCAATAAGGTGCCTTGCAGAAATCACCAGACCACTGGAATGGGATTCTTTGCAATAGGTGCCCCTCTGAGAAGATAACCTCACTGTAGATACCTAGATCTGAGCTAATCAACCACTTCCCTTCATTTCAGTGGAGGGAAATTGGCATTTTTACGGTGTTTCATTCAGTTTATTTTAACTATCAACATGGTGCACTAGAAACACATAATTCTCCCCCACTGATTAAAAAAAAAATCTGGATGAGGTCAGCTCTGTATCTGTGCTTATAAATCTGTTACTAAACTCTTAGTAAGAGACTCTGGTAGCTTTTGACAGTAAGAATATATAATACATTCACTCATTACCTTTTTGAAGTAATGAATGACTGTATCCTTATAAACCATATGCTACTCCCTCCTTGATATTATTTACTTCAAATCATTCCTCTTTTCTTATAGCATTTTGATTAGGAAAAGGATCACTCTCTGGATATGTGCAGCCCAGATAGGAAATGTCACTCTGAAGAATCTCATTTTGTGCTCATTAAGAGCAAGTATAACTGAAGGTGGATTTACAATTACTCAAAGACAAATGTCAATTACCTTGGGGGCCTGAAAGATCAATAAAAAGAATATAAAGCAAGAAAAAAATAGCTTCCAAACGTACATAAAGAGCATTACCTGGAGAACTCTACTCATCCATTGAAAACTGTCTTCCTCTGTGGAATCTGGCCTTTGCTCAGCAACAATAACTATCCTCTCATCGTGCAGCACACTCACAGAAAACACTGCTATTCTATAGAAGGAGAGAAGTGTATTTAGTGCAAGGACAGATGGAAAAACCTGTCTTCTAAGTTAAACCTCTATATCTGTGATTTCATTATCTATTACTCAGACTATTGATGCAATTACTATTTTATTTATGGGGAAAAAGCAACAAGAACAGTTTTGGGTAATAGCTCTGGAGGAGAAATAGCGGGCTCTCGTTCTAGAGTCATGTAGTGAGAGCAGGATTGAGAAGTGAACCTTCCTGGGGCTCTAAATTTGGGTCACACCAAGGTTGTTGCTAAGCTGCTATATAACAGCCAGCATAAGCACCTTTTTTGGTCCCATCTTAGAAGAAAGTAATTGCAACATCATTTTGTCTGCCACATGATCGAGTGCGAGCGTATGGTACAGCAATAGGCTCTTCAGATGTTTTAGATGTCTGCTGCTCCGTTTCAGCACATTAGGAAGGTGACACAAGGAACCACAGTCAATTTCAAGAACTTAAACGTTAGGCAGATTAGAAATGTTCAAATCAGACAGAAAGGATCCTGTTGAGTCAACACCTTCAGAATTAACCAGCTGCTCAAATGAAACTTTTAGCAATCACAGTTTCAAGACCTCGGTATTTAAAGTTTCCCTCAACACTACCTTAGGCTTCTCTCAGCTGTCTCCTGGTTCTAGCAATGTGAACAGCACTGAAGGGAAACAACAGTGCAGATCAGGCACTGCTTTCTGAAAGTATTTTGGATCACTTACACCTCCTCTAAGCAAAATAAAGATTTCTACATAATGTAAGAAAAGAAAGGATCAAACCTTCCCCTGTAGACAAATTTCATTGGTTCCACGGCCAGTGCTGTTGCTACAATGTCATCAGCATTATGTCTTCTTCCACTGACAACCATCAAACCATCCATTTTGCCGATAACAAAGACAAGTCCACCTGGTCCTATAAAGCCTAGTAGTCCGGTCCTGATAAAAGGATATTCGGTGATAGGGCCACCAGAACTGGTCATAGGAAACACCTGTAAAACAGAAACACAGGTCTTCATTTCTATACACACAGATCATGCTGCAAAATATTTCAGGCATGCTCCCTCAGATGGCTCTGCTGGAACAAAGTAAATAGGTCACTGGTGATGCACTTTACCCTTCACTGACCATAAGGGAGGGTCAGGAAACTCCTGCACTACTCTGTTTACCACACACATCTTCTGTAACCATGACTCTAAATCATTTACGACCTTAAACATATATATAAATCAATATCGACAGTATTGAATAAAACCACACACTGTGCAGACTGCAGTTAACCTGAGGTTCTACGAAGAGGTTACTGAGAGCTTAACTCATGACCACTTCAGTAGAGGTTCTTTTCCATACCACAATCCCATTTCCAGCACAGTGTTAAGAAATAAGCAGGCTAGAAGTGAAGCTATTTTAAGGTACAGTACATTAATGACTTGGAGCTGACCACATTTTTATTTAAGGTCAGTTAATTTCTCAGAATACCAGTGATAATGTCTTCTGTACCTCGGCTAAAAGTGAAAATACAGCCCTATACAGTACCTCTCTAAATGTCTGAACACCAGATGCATACATGATGTCCCCAGGACAGATTTATACGGCTTTTTCTATCCTACTCAGCACAGTCTTATCCTTCTGATACATGAGTTGCATTCTGACACAACCACACTTTCCTGCCATTGCTTCTTTAAACTTAAGTAGTCTAAAGACAAATTAAGACAATGGCAAGTGGAGGACCATGGCTACACAGTGTTCTTCAAGGCTCATTTAAAAATAAAGGTCAAATTCTGCTGCCAGACGCCCATGGGTGACTCTTATTGAACAGATTTAATGCTTAAACATCCTCAGCCATAACTCATTTCAGGAACACAAAAGTTTTTGACTCTCTAATACCTGCAACACAAATTACACAGTAAACCAGAATAGAGATCCACTTGGAGACGACTCTAAAGAACATACTTAACTTTAAAAATGAGTGGTCCTGCTCACTCAATGGCAATTTATTTGTTTATCATTAGGAATAATCCTGAATCAGCCTAAATATGCTGTAAACTGCAGTTATGAATTATGAATAGGTAGGCATTACAATTACAATTACAAGCAAGTACTACAAAATGAACGTAAGTACATTTCAACCCTGAAATACGCAAAATTCAGGATCATGACTCACACTGGGTAATGCCAATTGCACTTGCAGCACAAAAATCAACTATCAACAAATTTCAGATCACAATAGCATGGTAAAACTCCTGGCTTCAATAGCAGGATGTAGAATCATATCCACTTTTCCCACTAATTATACAACGTACAGTGTTTACAACATTCAGTTTTTCATTTCGCAGGACATATTAATCACATTTGGTCTATTAAAAATGGTAATAACAGAGAATTTGTTAAGGGAAATCAAAACATACTTGTGATAATTTTTACCTTAAATATTAGAAGAGCTTAAAAATCTCAGCTCAATTTTTTCAGTATTTCTCTAATTTGTTCAGCCCGTCATACTGGCTTCAGCAGAAGTTAATGACAACAAGTAAGCAGGTACTACAGAGCTATCAATACAGCTATCTGCACTGGAGCTGGCATACAGATTCCACAAAGCCAAAAGGCTTTCACCTAAGGCAATGCAAACAAAAGCATGTGGGGACTAATTAGAAAAAGATTTCTTTGCTCTTCAGATGCTTCTTGAAGATTACATCTGTCAGGATTCTGTATAAATGCAAGTCTGTATTGCTGGAATTGCTGTGGAATTGTTGGAAGCTGCTTTTAAAGATATCCAGCAGCCTCCTTACTGTTTCCAATAATCAAATTCTGCACTTAGCTAGCTCGTAGACTTGTACAATATTACCTTTTGAATTTTGTCTTTCTTCCTTCTTTCCTTCTGATTTTTTCAGCCTTTCTGATTTTTTCAGCCCCTGGTATCTTATTTGAAAATTAAAGTAAAAGCTCTTCAGAGCCAAAACTAAACTCACATAAAGATCCACTATTACACTTAATGAAATGGGCTTCATCTGGCTAGAGTACAGGTCCCAAGCCACAAGCATTGATTATTACTTCTATTCTACTTCTACTTACAGAATTCTTCATAATTCTATTGTTACTATCAATATTTTATGTCAAATACTACCTTGAAACAGAAAAAGTTAAAAAGGGAGGATTTTATATCACATTTTTTGGCCAACTTACCTCAAAAGTATTTTTGGTCATGCCCGAGAGTCCATAATATGATGTACCCGTTGCAATAGCACATACACAAAGTTCTCCTATTTCATCTGTTTTACAGAGCTGAGGAATTCCATCTGGCTTCACTGAACACATTATAGCTAGAAGGAGAACAAAGCACTTTAAAAAAATTATAAAATGAACTACAGAATAACAAGTGCTGTGGGAAAGACATCATGGTGTAGCTGACATAAATGAATTATATGTAGACTAATGTCTAGCAATAAGTTTCTTGAACATTATGATGTTCAATATTATCAAATGTTATTTGTATTATAAATAATATTTATACAAAAAATGCAAAGATCTTTATGTAAACTCAATCTTTACACTGATGACAAAACCTATTTACCTTGCTCTTTAAAATTGCAGTTGACCTGCAATATTGCTCTGAAATGTGACTGTGTTCCCAGCTTTGCATACTGAAGACCAGATTTGTCTCAGTCAGTACAAAATGAAATACCCTAATGGAGTCTTTGATAATTATTATACAGCCAGGAGGCAGGCAACCAGGAAATTCACCTCTCAGAAAGTAGCAAGTAACACCATATGAAAGATCAAGATATTCCAGCAGACTAGTATGGTTGTTTTACTGAGAATTTATCAGAGCTCAGACTCCCTCTCGCTGGTCTTACAGCCCTGCAGAGACAGCAGGAGCTAAATGGGAGAGATTAGAAAGCACTGGTCTGAGAAAGAAGTACTATTTTATGTCAGCCATGTGAACAAGAATCAGGAATACTGCTTTAGCTATAATCCCTGGAGTTGGAGTACAGCATTTGTAGATTTTGTGGTTGGAAAGAGAATATGATGACCAAGGGAGAGCAAAAATTAATCAGCATGTCTTTTAAATACAAGTGTTCAGAATCTTGAATGACCTTTCTCTCACTCAGAGGGTAAACAGGAGAGTGTACTTTCATTAAAATGATCAGAACATAGTATGAAGTGCAACACAGAACATCTATTATAATATCTTGCATGATAACTATTAAACAACAGCCAATCATATCTTCCTTCATTTTAAGTTGTTCAACTGAAATTTTATGATGCATCATTATATTTAATTGCTTTTGTGTATAACAAGCATTCTCTTATGAAAAACTACAGTATTAGCCTTTTCTAATATCTGTAACACCTCATTTAAAATTTAGCTTTCTTATGAAAAAAGTTATCTTCCCCTTTAGAAGCACTGGTTTCAGTTTGAATTTATCAACATGAACTGTTCAGTCATACCTCCTTTATCTAATTGGGTGATAGAACAAGATCTTTGGAAAAACATTCTGCAAGCTTTCAGATAGCAATTTTGTTGATCCTTAGCATAGGTTATGAAAAAATTCCTTACTGAGTCTCATCTGGGTCAGAGTTATGGATATTTATAGCCTTATTTTTTCTGCCAGCATCTCACAGTTAAGGAATAGATGTTCTGATGTGGTGGCAGGTTGTTTAAAACATGTGTAACCTGAGCACAGACAGCCACTGAGGTAAATGCAGAGAAGAAATTCTGGGATTTCCAAACCATCAAGTTTTACAAGGTAATGCTTTCGGACTAAAATGCTTTCAAGGACACGTTATAATCCCAAATCTTGTAGTCTGGCAACAAAGTACGCCCACCTGTGACTTTGTACCACTAATTAAACCGATGAATCACGACAAGTTTCAAAGAAAGTTCCTTACCTCCTGGCATCACCAAGCCAACATCCTGGACAGTGAGAACAGAAAGCTTTTCTTCAGAGTCCACTCGAATCACTCCATAAGTGAGACCATGCATGGACAGAACTCCTCTTCCCGGTGGCTGGTTGCTGTCATCTGTTGGCCTACAAGCACGGGTTAGAACATCAGTGCACCATCAGGCAAACACAATCATTCACTTATGCTTAATGGGCTCCTGCTGCAAATACTCCTGTGTTTCAGAGTTTAAAATTTCACCTTCTTTTTCCCCCTACTAGACCCAACAGAATCCTGTTTTTCAGTTATTTCTGACTAATTACATCTGTTAACTCTCATTCAGTACCCACCCACATATGCTGAGATTAAAGCATCACCTAACAACACCTTGTATTTAATTTTCAGATAGATTAATAAAGATTGCTTGATTATCCAAGTAAAGGCTTTTTGCCTTATTTTAAAAATACTGAGAGGCGGTGCAGATAATGTGGAGGGAAACTGCACTCTAAAGTTTTGGAACTGATCAGAAAATAGCTTGATAAACTCTCTATATGTTACCTATTTTAGGGCAACCTGGAACTAGGACTAGGAAATCAAACTTACCTGCCAGACTAAAAGCCTAACTCTTGCATACTGCTATCAAAGCCAAGATTAGAACACAAGTATGCTTTCTTTAAATCACAGGTATGTCTTCCCACTCCCAATATTCAGGCATCTAAAACTACTAAACAGAAGAAATTAGATTGTAGTAGATTTACTGCCAAAATGCAAGGACTTCACCATCTTCATTTTAGTGCATATAAGTGAATTCTTCCTATACTAATTTACCACAACAAATTGCTCCTTCATCAGCCATGGTCAAAATGTTGTGGATGCGGCCTCTTTGTAACGCCTCAGTTTGCTCAGATTCGCTGCTGACATGCTGTAGAATTCCACAGCATCAGCACAAGATGCCTGTCAACTTGTTTCAATATAAACCCACCTGCTGCATCCGTGGACACAATTATACCTACGGAGAGCGCGGCTTGAGCAAACGAGTGTTGACGTATGCAAGTTACTAAGTCAGGGGAATATGTCAGGGCTTCTCATGTCTGGAAAGACTCTTACACTGTCCTACATTTTAAAATGCAAAAATGGAAACTGTCGTGATGCTGATCTGACTGTGGATAATGCATCCACACAGAGCAGACTCCAGCTATTTTCAAGATGGATAAAATAGCCAACACTTAGCTCGCAATTCTGCAATACTAAATACTCCATCATAACACAACTATTTTTTAACAGATAATGTCCTTTTATATGACATTTCCCCTCTACTGTGCTTGAAATACTAGATGGGCCTTTGCCAGTCCTGCTCACGTAAGCCTTGCTCTGATCGCCCCTATAAATTTCAATTAATAGGTTTTATGAGGCATATTTCTCAAGTGACATCGTCAACAAAGAAAGATGTGAGCAGGCTTGAAAATGCATTAGAGCATAACAAATGGTGCTAGTAAACAAGCAGCTGTGATAAATAATGTTCCCATCATGTAAAAGGAGCTTTCAGTGACATTATTGATCAACTTTCTCTCCTCCTTGCTCCCCAAAACACACAGGTTGCTGCTCACAAGAAGAAAGGTCTCCTGCAGGCACACACAGCTGGCTCAAAACTTTCCAGGAGTAGAGGCCATCTGGACTTTCATCATATCTATTGTCTTGCATTACTTATCACATACAAAGACACTTTGCAAAGCATTTTGAGAGCAGCTCCTACTACCATTTACAAATACAATCTATTTTACCGCTGTATTTGCCAGGCATTTAAATGGGAAGAAACCTGTTTTTAAACTTTTGCATTCCCTTAAGCAAGTAGGTTCAGACTAATCTGCAATGAACTAAAGGGGAATAACATAAAGAATTCTTTGCATGACACATCCCTTTGAATATTAGGCTTCATGACTCAGCTCTAAGGCTAAAGTACCTCTAGTCTATTACTGACTGTCTTTTTCTAAATTATAAGGGTATTGCAACTGAGAACTGGTTTTGTTACTCTTCCTTGTAGGAAGTTCAGTAAAAATACACCATAGATTTTGAAAGATTCAGAACATTAACAGGGAGCTCTCTGGATCTCTGCTCTGCAGGGAGTCATTTTAATGCATACTTCAGCTGTAACTCTTTGGAACTTGTATGATAATGACTTTACTGTCAGTGGAGATGGCTTGAACAAAATGAAAAATACCACATCTCCCAAGTTCAGCTAGCATTATCCTACCATTAAACAGACTTCAAAAAAAGGAGATACGTGTTCAGTAACATTCACTGTAGTAAGAACCGCTCTGTAATTACACAGTGAGGCACTGAAGATAAAAATGACTCTTTGTTTCTTTGCATTATCCACAGTTTTATGTGCTAATAATTTTTTTGGGTAAGCTCTCAGTGCTAGTTAATTTGAAAATGAATTTCTAGTTCTTCAGAGGGCTACAGGAACAGAGTTTAAGACTAGAAAGGGCATGCCAGCCATTGCATTACGAAGTTCTCCCACTTCCTAACCTGTGATTTGGGGCAGATTTTCCAGGGCTAGCACAGGAAATGAAAACCCTGCCCAGTGCTCCGCACAAGTGATGTCTGCTGCCCATCCACCTCCTCTCTACTCTTACAAACAAGAGCTCATTCCAAGGGAGCAAAGGCCTGCACAGCCTATGGCAGGGAAACCCATCACAAGGGAAAAACACTTTGGTATAAAGTTGAGAACAGGCTGGTGGAGCTGAATGAAGGGCTCCCTGAGATCCTGTAGTTCACAGAAAGACAACTAACCTGGACAGGGTAAATCCCTGATGGATTGCTTTCCAATGTTTTAAACTAATAATGAGGTGGCTGGAAGTCAACCACACTCTTGGCCTCTTGTCTTTCTTCCTGTAATGTTCCGTTGGAAAGCTAATTGAAAATCTAGTTAAATTTCACTTGAACAGTGTATTTTAAATTTTGTGGCAGGAAGTATTTTACTTAATGCTATTATAGTGCTTTACACTTTAATACTGCATGTTCTAACATGTGAAACAACTATAAACGTCTGCAGAAACATGAACTGAAAAACAAAGCGCCTACTGTTCAAGGTACAACTTTCAGAAAACTCTGCCAAAACAGACAATAGTTATGCCATTTACTGTGTGCTACAGCACTCGTGACAGGATACTGCTGCTAAAGTACAAGTCTTATGAGGAGTGATTAAGGGAACTGGAACTGTTCAGTCTGGACAAAAGGAGGCTCAGTGGGGACCTTGGTGAGGTGGGGGTTGGTCTTTTCTCCCAAGTAACAAGCAACAGGACAAGAGGTTTAGAATGGATATTAGGAAAAATGTCTTCTCCGAAAAGGTTGTCAAGCATTGGAACAGGCTGCCCAGGGAAGAGGTTGAGTCACTGTCCCCGAAGGTATTTAAAAGATATGTGGATGTGGCACTCAGGGACATGGTTTAGTGGTGGACTTGGCAGCGTTGGATTAACGTTGGGCTCGGTGATTTTACGGGTTTTTTCCAACATAAACAATTCTGTGATTCTATACACATAAGGCTTAACAGTTTTAGTAGAATTTAGCAGTTTTAGTAGAATTTATTAATTTTATTTCTAGGCACAAACCTCTCAGATTCAAAGAGTACTTCCAGATGGTTACTAGAGTCTATAAATGGTTAAAAAGTGCCAGTTAGCCAAAAACAACCTGCAGAATGTCATAATTCTCTTTAAACAGATTAGAGTATGATTTTCCTTGATGGCAATTCCACTTAATTCCCACATTTTAATTATTTTATGCTTAGAGTGGCATTTTTACACTTCTATTTACAGAACTTGCTCTTGCATTGCAATCTATTTAATTTAAAATTAGATAAAATTATGGACATGGGAACTATAAAGCACTCTGAAGTTAAATTATTACTCCAGAAATTCTTGTATGTCTTCTTTGGACATGAACAAATTTTAAACTAAAAATGTCATACAGAAGTTAAATATGCAGATTCATACCTGAATAATTTTATCATTTCTTTTCAAGTTGCCACATACACATATACAATGGGTCTATTTCCACTGGTGTAACACAGTACCTTCGAATAGCCACAGTGAGAGCTTCTGGTGAACTAGCACAGGGACAAATGACCTCCTGTCTCAGACCTTTACTTTGGAAGACATTGAGAAATGCATCACAGGAAGAAATAGACCCTGGGGTAAAGAAAAAAAAAACAATCAGAGGAGAAAAATAATTTCATTTCTGAAGTGACACCATTCAAACTGCAAACTTACTATTTAATATATATAGGCTTTTCAGGAGAAATAATTTTAAAAGTATCCATGTCCACTGGGAAATAAGTCATAGCTGCTACAACTATACATATGTATATGCAGTTGTGTATGCATACAGAGAATAAAGACTCATTTTTGAGCATATGCTCATGTAGAAAAGCCATTACTGCTGAATTCCAATATGAACATCATTACAGTTTTCTTTTTAGGATGAATGAAATTAAAAATTTAATTTAGAAATTCAAAGTAAACTACTACAAACAAGCAGAACACCCATAAGCCGGTATCTTAAATTATACAGAGAAACAGTTAATGTTATCAATTGTCATTAATAGATCCAGATGTGTTTCTCTAGAATAGCATAAGTATTCTCCTAAAATTCTCAGTTACTTCTCCACCTGAGCACCATCATTCGGGAAATGTTCTGATCTTTTCTACAGCTTAAGGTCTTTATTGCTTCAGGTCTTTATAGCTTCAGCCTTTATGCGACTGTCATGTTAAACAAAATTGGATTTACTGCAACTTACGTTATGTGGAATATCAAGTGTGCCTCAGGATTAGCTAAAGAAAAATATATTTTGAAAAAATCCAAAATTAATTACCGTTTTCATAAATGTCATACAGTTTGCAGTAGACACACCCTATTTTTTGTAAATATTTTAGCTAAGATGGCTGAAGATTGAAACTTTAAATGCAAGACAGAAACCCCTTCCTGTTCTCTACTGCACTGCAGCAGCACAGCTTACATGGGTTTGCACCATCAGCCACTATCAGCATACGCAGCGAGGAAAGGTTGATGTCTCTCTGATCTCGATGTGCCACCAATGCCCAGTGCATGTCCCTGGATTTTACACAGGCTACTTTTGCTGCAATAAGAATGAGAAAATTACTAATACACCATATAAAAGCTATGCAGCCATATTATCAATTTGTACTTTTGATTTTGACTATCAAGGAAACTTTTGTATATTCTTGTTTCTTACCTTTGTATTGACAGACTTTTTGTATCCATGACAGTGGATTCACTTTCATTAAGGAGTATGGAATACTTATAACATGCATCATGTTCATGACACTCTGAAATCAAAAAAGATAAATGGGTTTTATACAACAATCATGGTAACTATTTATATTGTGTTATGGGAAGGGGCATCTATGCAAATCACTCTGTGCTTATTTTATTAACAATGCTGGCATTCAACTTTTCCTATCTATCTACCTACACTAAGATGAAACAGACACCCATTTTCCAATGCTTTAATTAAGGATTAAGGATTTAGGATTTAGATTAATCAGATCATAACTTTGAAGAAGTAATGAAAAAAATTAAACACTTTCCTTCTATTTATACTCGAAGATATCTACATGTTTGCTATGTAGGTTAATATTACCCCTAAGCCCACTAAACTTCCATATATGTGAACACAAAGGACAAGTAGCAGCAACATATCTGTCTAAAGAAATCCATCTCTGGGAAGACCAAAAAGCTATCAGTGGTAGTGGGGCACAAATAATTTAAAAGACAGAGAAATTGGAGTCACAGACTAAGCAGAGATCAATTTATTTTAACAGAAAATAAACAAAGGAGGTTTTAGTCCTTCTGCAGGTGAGCTAATTCCAGTATTTTCAGCAAGGTCATGAAAAATTCCAGGAAGTTTAGAAAAAGCAGTTGAGTGAAACCAATGACAGATCCAAAACTGTTCTCTCAGTCTGAGCCTGTCAATTGCATCAGTGATTTCTCAGTGCTAAAAAACCAGCCTGCAAATGAGCTGCTGCTTTATTTCTGTTACCATTTACAAATATCTTCTGAGGGCAACACACCTCCCCTCATAGCAGCTCAGGTTAAATACATTATTTGTTTTGGCAAATCTAGGCTTAAGAAAGGTTAAGTGTCCCAGTGGATTAGTCATCTAAACACTTGTTCTCTTTTCAGTCTGGCAGAAGCATAGGTACAGGAAAAGCACTTACAGGCAAGTAATGTTGAAGTTCAGACCAAGATTAATAGCAAAGGAAGGCACAGAAAAGCTCTATTAGACACTTGCTTTAAACTTCAGTGATAAAGATGGTTTTTTAACATGAGATACTTAAGGGCATTAAGCTAATAGTTCGTTTCTGCTTCAGAAATGTTACTACTGCCTTTTGATACTAAGAACAGTATAACACTACATGGGAAAAGTATATCAGATCACTGGGAATCAGAGGGACCTCCAAATCGCTGAGAATCATAGGGACCTCTAAAATCATGGGGCCCCCCCAAACAATGACCCTTCAAAACTTGGTATCCATTCTTAAAATGATCAGTGAATAGTAAGCATTTTGTCAGTCACTGGTTGCAATAGCCCAGGTAGAAGCAATCCTTAAAAATATGTCAGTTGCCTCCCATGTCAATCGAGGAAGACATTCAAACAGCAAGTGGACAATTAATCTAATATAAGGTATAAGAAATGTTTTAATATTGGCAAAACCATCTACTGGTGGGAGTTTTGACAGCAAAGATAATCAGTGGCAATAGAGCCATGCCATTGGATCATATCTTTACAGAGGTAAGTACTAATTTAATTTGTTTATGCTATAAAGTTTGATCACAAAATGATACATCGATAAGAGTAACATGGTAAGAATGGGGCCAGAGTACTTGACGTGATGCATAAAAATACATTGAGATCTTTACCATGACCATTAAACTCCAGAAGAAGTTTAAGTCACATTTATTTTGCTTTCAAAGCAAAAAAAACTGTATGAAAGTAAACCGTAGGACATCCCAGTTGAGAGAGCAATAAGCATATTAGGTTAGTTTATTTTCCAATACTCACAGAGAATAAAAAAACATACTTACTGTAAGAATTCCATGCCATAAACCAACATCCTTCTTGAAATCTAATACATTCACAATTGTTTCAGCTGTCCAACAAAAACAAAGCAGAGTTTATTTTTTAGAACATGGCACTAACCCAAGGCAAACCCACTCAAGGGAAGGAAGCTTCAGTATAACATGACTGGTGACCTCAAAGGTTAACTTTCACAGTAAATTTCCACTGCAGGATTTATATTGGCTAGGGCATTATTTGTACCTCTCCTATAGATATTTTAAACGTGTGCATATTTCCTAAAACAAATGAAAAAAAAATCAGGTTTTTAAATCTAGAAGCCTTTGGACCAAATCTATGTAAAACATAAGACAGGAGCCTAAAGAGAAATAAGTTACAATTCACACTTGATTTTAAGGACGATGCAAGGGAAGTGTACTCCATACCTTCTGTGTATCCACATGCCTGGGTCAGAGCTTGGCAGTGTGTCAACAGCGCAATCCTCGTCACAGTCACCCCAAGCACACTTCCATCTTTACATGTTTTGTACTAAAAAGAAATAACCAGGGAAAGTCAATGTACAATAATTGACCTATTTCCATTATTTAATGGCTATGTTTAAAGTGTTTCCTATGCAGGTGAATGATGGGCACATCTAATGACTCTATTTTAAGAAGGCAGCAGGAGACACTGCTTTGTTAAAAGACACTTTTTTTCAGATAGGCTTTCTCTTTTTGACTGAAGCTTGCCAGGCTTGATATCTGAAATCCACTTGTTTGAAAACAGGTATTATGGAAAAATAATTCTAACCACTCTGACCATGTTAATGACTAGATGACTGTCTAGGTTTAGCAGAGAATAACCTAGTTCAGTCTGTTCAGTGTTTACGTTACATTTTATAGGCCACCCAAAAAACCCGAGCTCCCTTGTGCATCTTATAAGGCATGGGATAAGAGCTGACCTCAGAATCTTTGCTGGGTGCTGTAATAATAATCTATATGTATACAGTCTGAAAGACACATGCTCTTTGATGAGAATATGAGAGTCATGAGAAAAAAGGAGGAAAAAGAGGTGGGAAACTATTTGGGATGATTGCAATAATTTTTTGTCTTCATGCAAAAGTCTGAAAACTCTCAGTGGCAATTAGTAAATTAAACATCTATCTTTCTCCATGATGAAGATAATCACAAGATTGAGAATCAAGACATCTCTGCTTCTCTAACCCAGTGTTCTGACTGCACAAAGACAGGAAATACCTTCCCTCCATTTGCTTGAACTTAGTCATTTAAATTCCATACTAAAACCACTGAATTCAAGGCATTTGAGTCTATGCAGAAGTAGAAGAAAATTATGGGGAAAAAAAAGGGAGGAAAATTAAAGAGCATTTAATGTTTAATTTAACATTAAACAGCATTGTTAACTTGCCCTTCTTATACTGGTTTTTGGGGGGAGTATGACTCACAAAACAGTAAGTGCAGGCAACCATTGGAACAAGAAGTTTTTTCTCTTTCAAAGGGTCTGAAGTTTGTGATATGAGAACTGAAGCTTCACTGTGAAACTTGTCATCTATCAATCCCAAGCAAGCCCACACTATGAACAGGACTGAGATTGGTCAAGGCAAATTTAATATAGTATTGCAGCAGCCACATAGACAACATAAAAACATTAACGTTAGAAATGCCCAAAATGCAATTTAACATTCCATTAACTTTTCTGAAATCAGTATCAGTCTAATTTATTGTGAAGTATTACTTATTAACAGGCTAAACCAGGATGTTCTTTGCTTCTGTGACTAGTGAATGAATAATGATGTTTACCTAATGCAGAAGTGCCATATGTAATGATTCGAGGAGAAGATGCATCTTCATTAACTCACCTCAATATAAGCTGTGTCATTGTTTGCATCCTTGATGTGTGGGAACCAGTCACGAGGCGGCTTGGAGAGGTGTTTAGACTCTGTGACAAACCACAGCAGCTTTGGCCAGCCTGAGGTACAAACAAGAGTTTTGTTGAGTTTCTGCTGGATAAGACAAGATAAAAGTCTTCCCCGACAAAGCTTTTTTCCTCAAATGCCTGTGTCACCATTACCTAAACATTGATTCTTTTTGAACCTCAATATAGTATGGGAAAGAAGATTTTCCAGAATTGTTTTCTTAACACAGCTATTATGATCTTAGACTATCCCTGAGGAAATGGCTGGGCAGTTCAAGGTGTTATTGACCCGAACAGTTTCATTACCACTCTCCTGTCAGAGGTTACTGTTCCTACACTTAGCTATCGGACTGAATCGTAAGAACACTTCTCATCTGCTACAGTCCTAAGTCTCTTTGTTTAATTTTGCTTGTGGCCACAGATGATCTCAGCAGCCCAGCTTAGCCAGCAGAGAACCAGGTTGGGAGCACTGGTACTGCTCTCCAGCCACGAGGTGGGCACAGCCATCACCAGCAGCAATGACACATTGGGACAACGGTGTCCCAGCAGCCACAGCTGCTCCTGCGGCAAGTGCTTCATAACGGGCCTGATCCTCACCCACAGACACTAAACAAGTGCAATGTTTCCTACCGTTGTAGTAAATGACCAGTGATAGCCACTAAAAGTAAGGGTTAAATTACCTTTAAACTGTGGTATCTCCCCTGTGGGGCTTTTAGGCAGTCCTTTATGGCATGCATCGCTGGTCAAGGCCACAGTAACTCCACAGCTTCCAAGCAAAAAGCCTATTTGTTGACTTCCTGCATCCTAAGAGATGACAAAATACACAGAATTGATTAGAAGTGATTACAGGCTGAAATAATTTTTGTCCTTGGGCACATTATCTTGAGAGGAAAACAGTCTCTTTCCTTTAAGCTGATTTCCTTTTAGCTGATTATCAAAACTCATCTGTACATTGACTATGGAATTCCACACCCTAGACATCCTCTTGTCTGTATGAACATAAATCATAAAGGGAATGGCATCTGCTCTCGCATCTCTTCAGAAAGGATGATGAGTGGCTGGGAGGAGTGTCAGAAGATTGTTCCTTCCAGAGGGATCCTTGAAGAAATGGGCAGACACAGCCTTCACAAAGTCCAGGAAAGGGAAATTCAAAGTTCTGCACCTGGGGAGGAACAACCCCCTGCAACAGCATGATCTGGAGAGCAGCTTTGTAGTAAAGGACCTGGGGGTCCTGGTGGGCAACAAGTTGAATGTGAGCAGCAATGTGCCCTGGCACAAAGAAGGCAAATGGCATCCTGGGCTGTGTGAGGCAAAGTGTTGTCAGCATGTTGAGGGAGGTGATCCTTCCCCCCAGCACTACCAAGGCACATATCTAGTGCCAGTTCTGGGTTTCCAAGTAAAAGACATGGAGCTACTGGAGTCAGTGAAAGGCCACTGTGATAAAATTAAGGGACTAGAGCAACTCTCCTACGAGGAAAGACTGAGAGCTGGGACTGCTCAGCCTCCAGAACAGAAGGCTTAGGGGGGATCTCATCAGTATGTACAAACACCTGAAGGGAGGATGTAAAGAAGATGGAGCCAGGTTCTTTCCAGTGGTGCCCAGTGACAGGACCAGAGGCAATGGGCAGAAACCAAAACTGAGGAAGTTTCCTCTGAGCACCCTCTGTGAGGGGGACTGGCACAGTGTGCCCAGAGAGGCTGCGGAGATTCCACACTCGGAGATATCCAAAAGCCACCTGGATGTAGTCCTGGGCAACCTGCCCTAGGTGGTCCTGTTTGAGGAGGGGAGCTGGACTAGGTGACCTTCAGATGTCTCTGCCAAGCCCAACCATTCTATGACAATTCTGGGAAATAATATGGATTATAGATGCTTCCACCTGGATAAAGCTCTAAACCCTTAAGGTGCTATATGGGCATACAGTGGTGACAGTATCCCTATTATTGCTGATCTAACCTAATTTGTCAATAGCCATTTTATTGATTAGTAACAGACATATTTCAGGAGCATTACATATAGTCAAGTGCCCATTAGAGTAAGCTCATTACATTTTACTTTCATCAAGGGCGTGTAGGCACTGAGGCTGAGAAGTCATGTGATGATTTTCAAGTCGAGGCCACAGCTGTTCTTTAAGAGATGCTGTGCTTCTACAGCATCGTTTGCTATATGTATAGTATCTTGTCATGATTATTTTATAAACTTTACATCTATTCACTAGGCTCTTCAACAGAGCAAAACCCAAGATGTAAATGCACACAGAAGTATTAACCCTTTCTTCACAGAACAATTCTACAGAAAATAGTCTAGAGAGCCTTAAAAGATCAAATTAAAATGTCTTTCAAATCAACCATTAAGTATACTTAACCATGGAAACAACAGTACAGAAATACAGTAAAGTTGCCTTAATCTATTGATTTATTCAAAGCAAAATTGTATGATGAAAGCCCCAGAGCCTATCTGACTAATTTTTAATGAAATTTTTATGTAGTCAAATAACACCATCTAAAACGGAGAAGCAATAAGATCAGAAAAAAAGCAAGGACTTACTTGTTTTTCATACCACCTCAAAATATGTTTATGGCAGCAATTATCAAAACTTTGATAGCTGAGCAACAATAAATTGATCTGTCAAGTCTATGCTATATAACTCCTTCTATCCAGAATTAGAAAAAGCATTTGCTTTTGCTTACTATAACCAGAATGCATATAAAAACAGGAAAAAATTAAAAGGCACTTTTCCAGGAAGGTTTTTTAACCTTAAGCTTGTGTATAATCTTTTCCAGTGTAAAACCAGACAATGAGAGTATCTTTCGAACAACAGAGAATAATACTGGTATATCCATGAACAACATTTTGGGGAGCATGTTGTTGACCCCACCACACCTGCACCAGTGGGGCTTCCAGAACTTAAAGGGCTTTGTCAACCATTATTGTCTCACTGACTCTTGTGTTAGCTAGTCCATATTGTATTATCAAACCTGTGGGACAAGCACTTAGCCAGATCTGATCGTGGTTCCACACGAGGATGAGACCTGGTGTCTCCCCTCTTGGGGTCTGCTCAAAGGAAGGAAACGGGGGTGCCTGAACAATGCAGGAGAGATGGCTCTCCTTGGTGGTCCCTCAAAAGGAATGGGAGGAAGAGGAAGGCTGGAGTAATCCATGGAAAACATCAGTCCTTTGGCAAGACACAGCTTCTGAGACCTGCTACTCTTTCATCTATAAAAGGAGGTCATGAGTTTCTTAAAATATCAGGTTCATACTACCATTACCCAAAATTTCCCATTAAATTTAATCTAAAAATGTTTACTAATATTTTAAGAATTTTTAACTACCAATTAAAAAAGGCATATAAATTCTATAATTGAATGCAGCAACTGCATTGATCTCAATTTTAAATTATAGTGTTGTAACTGTATATCCTACAAAACACTGCTAGCAAACTGTTTCACCACTGTCAAGAAAATGCCAATTCTCAGGCAATGAAATTCCATTTAATGCAGAGCTTTATAAGCAGAAATTAACCTAACAAATTTCATGAGAAATCTAATGCAAGTAAACCAGTAGAAAGTGTGGACCTTAGAGCATCAGCATACCATCGCCCTGAGGGATATTTTTGCTCTTCTGACAGCAAAATAAAACAAGAAAAGGAAACTTATAGTAACAGTGGAGTTTTTTAGATAACACAAGAAAGACTGACTACACTTTCTCTTAGTGCCATACCAGCTGGCTTAGAGAATGTCCACACAAATATTATTCATTCATTTGTAGTACCTCACACACACATTCAGATTATTTAATACAATCTACGCACATGTCATGATTTACAGATTGCTTTACATTAGGACAACCCTATCTCACATAGCACTAAAATCTTCAGCCCACTCTTTTCTGTACAGTTATTCTTTCAATTGTAAGGACAACATGACTAAACAATTATGTGATGTAAAACTACCACAGGAGTTTGGAAGAATTTCACCAGGTGCGACAGTATGTAGCGTGTTTTACAGACTTTCAAATCCTGTGCCATGCCTTGGTGGTCACATTAATCCCTGCCTTGCAAGAAAAAGGCAAATCAAGATGCTGAAGCAGAGGTGCTGTGATAGACACTGTTCCCCAGGGCCACAGGAGTTGAGGATTTTGCAGTATGAACGCAATGAAGCTTTCTGATAGTTTCCTACTTGGTGTCCACCAATTCCAACTTCAGTCTTAGTCTCTCACATCTAGTGAGAGACTAGGTTATCACTACCTTCTGCCTGCTTCTGGTGGCTTCATTCTGACTTAGAAGCTAAAAGTACAGCAGAGAACAAAGACATGAAGAAGGGGTTGACATCCCTTTCCCCACGCAGGTTCTCCTGTGATATCTGCTGCCCCACAGAAGAAATTGTTGAGATATTGGACTGAAAGCCAGCAGGTGGAAGATCTGAAACTTTTATACATCCCACAGACATACCACAACCTTACCTACACACCCAATCCTGTGAACACGACAGAATTTGCTGTTCCTCGTACCTCAGCATGATCAGCCCAGAGCACTGAAGACCTTGGGCAAAACGTGTACGTTTGAAAAATGAAGTTTGAGTTAAAAATGCAGTCCTTTGCCTGAAGCAGTCAAAGCTCCCATGTGGGCCATGAAAAAGCTACTGACTTTAAAGGCATTGATTATTTCAGATTTCAGAGACAAGCTATTGGCCTGCCTTTTGAGTAATGTGAAATGAATGGTTGCATGCTGAAAACTACTTTGTAAGTAGAAAAAAACACAACCAAATAATCTTCCCCCAAAAAACCCTGATATCCTCCTCCCATCTAAAATAAAATTACTCTCCTGCCTGTAAAGGGAATAGATTTTCACAACACACTGGTTTGTCAGCAGTATTACTTGTTATTTTGGTAATTTATGCTAATCTGACACTTTGGCAACTCCCCACTTGCCACAAACACTTTATTTTGCTGAATTTTGGAGGGGTAGAAAAACCTCAGGAAGCCAGTGGGGACCTGGTGAAACAACTCAACGCAGTCCCAGCCACAGACAGGGAAAGACTTGCTAGTGATGCTCATTGTCAAATCCTCCACAATTCACAGCTTGAAATGATACGTTATGCGGGTGGAAGGCAAAATACGCAGCTGAGGTATTGTAGCATGAGGTTCAAGACCACTTGCTGACTTTGGAGCTATCATTTTAGTTTTCTTGAAGGCACACAACACTTGCTGAGGTACAAAAACTGAGGTGTGCATAGCTTCAGACTATGTCTGCACACACCTAGAGAGATCAATCTTTCATATGAAGCGAGACGGAAATCCTCTCTGCTGTAGGCAGCCATTCAAAGTTTTCTAAAGACTTTTATTAAAGGTTCCCTAAAGGTTTTCACCAGTACCTGGAGGCAAATTGTCTTCTTCCTGCTGTAGAGAGTGATAATTCATTGTCAGGATAAAAAAAATCCCACGTGTGGTTGCATTTCAGCACGCTGTTAGTGTCATTTCTTTAATGCTTTGTGAGAGTATCTGTGTGAAGGAAAACAATTATGATCCTGTCTCCGTGACTGAGAGTGCATGTCCTTATCTAATAAGAAAGGAAAGAAGAGACAGCCTGTGCAAAGGTTGGCCTGATAAAGGGTACTTCTGTTCACTTGCAAATCCCAGACTGTTTTCAAAATGAGAATTATGTGGAGGAGCATCACAGACTGAACTAATCTTGTTTTCTGTTACAATGCTTATTTGAGCTCCAGTGTCCTTACCCTACCAAAAATTTGCTGGTAAAGAACAAGTAGGGCAACTATCAGACATAAAAGTTAAAAGTGAAAAGGCATCGAGGAAAACCTCTATTTTTAAAACAGAGATCTCAAAGACCTTAACCAAAGTTAAACACAATGCAGATGCAATCTTCATAACCAGCTTTAAGACGAAGAAATTAGTTGGACAATGGCTTTGGTATCTGCCTGCAATTTGAATGTGATATCTGCAACCATGAGAAGTCTTAATGTCCAGAAGTCTTAATGAAAGCAAGACAATGGTTATTTTTGGCAGAGGACACTGCGTGAAATGTGATATGCCCTCTAGGAAACTATAATTGCCTAAACTTGAAAATATAATAAGAAAACACAGACTTTAAAGGATCTGAGATTGACTGTGGCAAAATGAGAAAGGACTTTTCCTCAGTGCTCCACTGCCAAAGTGTATGAAGGGGGATAGACAGGCACCAGGGGCTCACATGGGGCTGAGGGAACTTACATTCTCTGGAGAGACTGGAAGATTGTCACTGAAAGAAAAATATATAACATTTTATGCATATTTTAAATCCAGGGGAGAAAGAGATGCATTGTCAAAAGATGTTCAAAAGTATGTTAAGCTCCAGTTTCTGGCGCACTACAGCCCACGGATGACTAAAGCTGAGAGAAAGTAAAGCTCATTTTGTCTCAGGCCCTGAAACACTAGGAAAGATGTCAAGGTGTATTTCCATTGGAATAGAATTCTTCCTTCAAAGGAAGATGTGACTGGGACAATTTCACTGTCTTGAAAGAGACAGACCTCTCTGGCTACTGTTAAAAGTTTTAATAATCTATCAGGATTTAATAAAAAGAGCTCCTGAAAAACAGTTTTTACCCTGTATGAAGCATCCTTTAAAAAAACTGAAGTGTCCTGGAGGGGGTATCTCCAAATTTCCCATGACAATACACAGGCACATTCTTCCAACCACACTGTCAGAGCCAGAGACTGGAAGAGCACAGAAATGCCTGCTAAGCACACACAACATTAAAACTAAGATGCTAGGAAAGAGCATTTTGAGTGAGAAATTAAATTTTGCATGCTTTCATGTCTCACTCTGCCACAAATTCTGCCTAAGATAAGGAGGCCATAAAGATCTATGTGGGATCGCTTTGTTCATATGTTCACAGCATGGGACTGAGCATAACTATGAATGTGCTTGGAGGACAAAAATGTTATTTTCACATTAAAACTGATTAACTCCCCTGACTGTACCAGAGCAGAATAATAACAATTTGCATGGCGCCCATCAAATGGAAAAAAACATTGACCTAAAAAATCTAAAGAAGAAGAAATCAAAACTGTATTTTTAAATCTTTTCCTAAGGGACATAGTAAATCACTGTTTGAAACAGAATTCGACATGTTGAAACTCCCATGTCTTCTATTTTGATGGCCCATTCTATGACATACAATTTGCATGTCACATCATATCACACATACAATGAAACAAATACTCCAGCTTCAGACAAGATTAACAAAAGTGGCAGTTCTGAAGGAAGAGGTGTTGTATAGGACCATTATTTGCTAATGTTTGGGATACATAAGCAAATTTGGAGAGAGGGACACTACTCTGAAAGAACAGACCCCATAAGCCAAGAGATGAGGATTAGATATAACAGTTTTGGGGAGTGTTGATGATAAAGGTATTTCAATGCTATTAATGTAGGGAAAGGAGGAGAAATAAAACATGCTGCTTGTTTGATCACTACAATGACCATGGAACCCCTGATTGCTGCTTCTAGAATAAAGAGTTAGTTTTGATGTATTTGAAAAAAGCCTGGTATTTCAGTTTTTAATTTTACATCTGATGTCGTAAATCTAAAGAGCCAAAACCATGCTGCATGAATGACAATTTCCAGGTCTTTGCTGAACACCAGGAAGCATTCTGGGAATAAACCTGAAGAATGCTGCATGGTTGCTGGGTATTTTGGCAATCCGTCCCAGGTGCTAGGTCAGACAGATCTCCTGAAGTCCTGGGGGGTATTCTAGGTATTCTGTCAACACAGAGGTGGGATACAGAAGGAAAAAGCAAGGAGACATGGACTTTCACCTAACAATAAACCAGAAAAAAATCCTGTTAAAGTCTTACAAAAATAACAGTCATGGTATGAAGAAAGGGGAATGCATACAAAATCTGTGCGCAGGTAAAGCAAAAACCTTTACTTCCATATGGATACAGATGTCTGCAGAGTAACCTGTAAGCCAAAAGTCTATCTGGCTACAAACACTACTGCTCAGTTTTAAAATGCCAGGACAAAATTTTGCACAGACCCGTGAAAAACTCTTCTTATGAAAATGCAGAACAGTATTAAAGCTGCTCGTACAAATTTTTAATATTAAAAATGTGCTCCTAATATAACTCCCTAAAATAGCTCATCCTGTATTTTGTAAGCTTATAATATAAATGTGTTAGTTCACATTTGTGTCTTCCAAAAAGCAACCCAAAAGATGCCAGAATGTACTGAAGCATGTAGAAGAGAGGATAAATAATGGGAAAGCATAAAAGAACAGTCTAGGTCATTGTGTGATGACACGAATGACATCTTCCCACGGATGCCAGAAGCAATCCACTGCAATTTGACCAAGCAGAGGTATTCCTTCTGGGACTACTCAGAACACGATTTTCATCTCATTGTTTCCACTCCAGTTGCCCTTATATATAAACAAATGCAAAAATATTTGCAATAGTATGTGCTGTGAGATTGCATAGTTTTATTTATAGATTATAGATCATGTTGCTTTTTTAACTGACATCTCTGTTATCGTTTTATTAATTTGATATTTAAACATTATGGCAAAAGATAAACAGTCTGAGTCTGTATATATTCTTTTGTATAAATATATATACATGCATGTGTAAGTGTATATTTATATATCCATTTATATACACATATTTAAAAAAAACCAAACACCAAAGAGGTTCAGCCAAATTAGGGTAAGTTATTCATTTGACACAGAGTATTTACTTGGACAGCTGGATTTTATAGTTTAATAGATGGATGTGGTATCAGATGTTCCAAAATAAATCAAATTTACACCTCTCCATGTACTTTAAAATGTCATTAAACCTCAGAAAACCGTAACAGGGAAAGACATTAGATTTTTCAACCTTCAAAGCCATGTTGCTTCCTTTTTAATCAAAGAATGAGAGCAGATTTACCCATTTGAGCACTCCATAGGATCTTAAAATGTACATATTCTGCTCGCCTTATTTTGTTGACTCATATAGAATCTCTAGTTTATATTGAAATAATGCACAGCGTTATGCAACTACCTCAAACTATCTTAAGGTACTGCACTTGGATGTGAAAGTGTGATGGCAGCCTAATGCAAATGCTCTGTATTTCTACTAAATTCAACATCCGTTCTATAGTCATGTCTACCTCTCAGTGCTCTCAAATACAACATTTTACAAACTTTACCCCAAAGCAGGTATGGTGGTTGAGGTTCCATCCTCTCCTCTTACACTGCCTTTCTAGTTCACCTGCATCTTTCCTCCAGTCTTAGCCAGTTTAAGCTGGGGCACCTATTGTTTCCTCTTTCCCTTAGTTCCCAGTGTCCTTCCTTCTGCTCAATCACCCTCATATCTGCTCAGCTGGATCGTGACCTTTTGTTGTCTGATCCACTCACTCACTCACTCGCTCACTCCATCTCTCTCTCTCCTCCTTCACCTGTTCATTAAACCACCCCTTCCTCCAGCTCCCACCCCTTCTCTCCTTGCCAGCTTCTGGTTTCACTGTGGCAGGAGCCCACTAGAGATGTTGGCCAGGGCATATGTGATTGTAATGGAGAAATGATGAGATCAACTCAGCTTCTCAGATGGGAGGAAGGTTCCAGCATGTTCAGTTAGTAAGGAATCCCCAGATATTTTGAGCTGTTAATTTGCTACATGAGATGCGCAAACCGAAAAGCCTGTGTGAGGGCTTAAAATCTTGGTTTCATGGCTTTCATTTGAAAGGCAGGGTACCTATCCATGAAACAAGGATTTGAGCTTCTGCTTTGGGGTGCTGTAACACTGGAGCATCTCAAAGAAAAGCCCTTGACAGCTGAAAAACTGAAAACGTGAGCAAAGCAATACGTTTCCCCAGCCCTTTCCTTGGAAACACTTTATGTCTTCGGTCAACATTTTCCGAAAGAATTTAGTTTTCAAAAAGAAAGCTTGTAAAGACTAAAGAACACTCTTTGTGTGGACAAGTCCAGACCAAGTAATTAAAGTAAAGCATTATTAGTACTAGCTAATAAAAAATGATTATACAAGGGGATATGTGGGAGCGGCCAGCCATGGCAAATTAAGGGGATATGCCAAAAAAACCTTGCAATGAATAAATACATTTTGCTGTATTTACAACCTTCTAGGTGTATATCCTCAGAAAAAAATGCAAGTTCAGCAGCATCAGTGTAAGAGTCCCAGCTGTGGTTCACCTACACCACCGACCCCACTCCTCTCAATGTCCCCAGACACTCTTTCTGGCTGGAACTGCTCTCCTAACACTTCCCTAGGATACATGGTTGAATCTCTGAACCAACACTGGATGTGGAAGGCTTTTAATTAGCAGTGGTCAGTTTTCTCTATGAATGCGTATTCTATGGCAAGAATTCCTGAACCTAATTTGTGTAAGTGCCACCCTTGGCAGAGAGGACCGTGGTGACAGAAGCTTTGGGACACATATGCACATACAGACACAGCTTTGAAGTAGCACACAGCACTAGTGGCATTATAACATAGCTTGGGTTGCAGGGACAGGTGGAAAATCAGCAGTTGTTGCCAATGGTTCTTTGTCAGTGGCCAACACCAGAATGCTTTGAAAGGCTACAAAGATAATCCGTCTAGGACTGGCAGAGCTGCAGTCTTGGAAAATTTTCCTCTCCTTTTCCAGGCAGACCTGTATTTGCTGAAACTACAAGCACATCTTCAGATTTTCCATCACAGAAAAGAAGGAACTATATATAATTCACCACACAGCACTATCTTTGTATCCTCAGATTCAGAGTTAGTTAACCACAAAAATGTACTCAAAAGCTATGTTCAGTTGTGATTTATTCTGACGTAAGTTTCAAAATGCAGTATAGAGAAGAAATTCAGTTCCCTACCTTTCTTGTAAGTGGCACTTCAATAGGGACAGGGACAACTTCAGCAAGCAGGCAGCCATAAAATGCCACCATGAAAGCAGCAGGATCATTGTTAGGAAACACGAGTGTTACCTGAAAGAGAGAAATATACATTAAAAATATTTTATCCTAGGTGTAAAATAAAGATAATTGAAGCTTCCATGATTCCTTTTGGATAGAGATGATTATTGAAGCACTTCTAAGATAACTATTCAAATGCCTAATGACAGACAAATGAGGAATCAGAAGGAATTTATTCTGATAAATATTCCTTTTATGAACATTTTCACTTAGGATGTAGTTATATACTTTCACGCTGTCTTGTTTCCCATGTTGACAATACCCTTCATCTGGTTCTCAATTAACTGATTGCTTTATCGGTGTTAAAGAACCAAGTAAATGGATTTAATAGAATTTTAGATTCTATTATAATAATTTGCTTGAAGTTACTGAAACTGAAGTGGAGGTGTGACCAGTTAAGATAACGCAGACTTACTATGTCATTAGGTCAATCATTAACACATTGTTTTGTTTCACTATGTTTTGCCTTAGGCAACAGTTTCATTTTAGGACTGGACTGCTGTCCAAGTGTAGAAGTTTCTGTGTACTGTGTGCACACAAATAACTGATACCTAGAAGCAAATGTCATATCCATGACACACCCCAACCTAGGTGTGGATTTGTTGAACTTCACAGCTTCAGGGCTAGGGTTGGGGAATTATTTAGATAAAAGAATGCCAAAACCAATCACGGCAAATCACCACTATGCTCACTAGGTGCCCTCCTTCCCTCAGTGTGCTGAACTGTGCAGCTCAGTCCTGCAGGCAGTGCAGACAATGTCTGAGATCCTGCACAGGCAAAGGGGAAGGAGAGGTGAGGATGCACGGTCTTGCTGAGGATTCAGCAACTTACAGAGACCACAGCTCTCCTTGCAAGGGCAGGGAATACTACTGCTCTCACTTGCTGGTGAGTGACCTCAGTGGCTGGATCCTGTCTACAGTTTTGTTTTGATTCAGTCAGATGGATGTTTTCAGCTCTTGTCTTAAACAGCTGTAACACAGCTGGTAACTATCCTGCACGGTCAACTGAAGTGGCATGCAAAAGGCATGGGGAATGATTTCAAACCTAATTCCTTTGGACTCACACACAGGACCTGAGTGTATTATTACAGCATCTTGAAATTTCCTGAAACTATGTAATAGCTCTTGAGTTTTGACTGCTTTGGCATCCATAGGAGTTTTGTTGAAGTAAAATCATGATGTTTTCATATACACTTCAAGGTTCAGTTACTGGAGATTATAAGTGTTTCCAGAATTTAGTTAAGATAGTCACCTTCTATACATTAACTGGATTTCTTCAAACTAGAAGACTAACCAACCTTGTCCAAGTCGGTCTGAAATACCTGGTTTGTAAGCTTAAGATTCTAACTTCATCAAGGTTTAGAGTCAGAGCAAATACATGGCTACTTTCTCTGCACACTTGCACTTTAAACAGTCCAAGTGCTGGATATGGCAGTGCAGAACTTACTGTATGCATTCTACAGGCACAAACCATAAACAGCCTCAAGGGAAATGGAAATACAAGGATTTTGCCAGGTGCAAATCCTGTTTGCTGAGCCCAGTAAACATCTGAAAAACCCAAAAGATACTTTGAGGGTTGTGGGTTTTGCATTGGTCTCTGCTTACTTAAAAGCAGTGAAGGTTTGGATGGGAATCTTTGCAAAGGAGCTGACAGAGGTGAAAAAAATCTCACTGAAGTCCAGTGGGAAAGAGGCATTAACTTCCTCTCCAAAAAACATTAATCACTAACAGACTTGTACCAAATAAATAAATAATGTGTGTAAAAGCAAAAAGCGCTAAGCTTGAAAGAAAACAAATCATACAGTGTATATTAAGAGATGAGAATCTCGTTATCTAGTAGATATTTCAGAGGGCAAACTTAATTTCCAGCCAGCTGTCTGGGGTGATGTAAAGTTAAATTTCTGAAGTTACTATAGAAGGCAAATGCAGTTTGCCATTTATAATAATACCAGAAGCAGGGAATGCAATGCAGGTACATTCATTTATTTTTTGGCTCAGACAAAGAACATAAGATGTGAGGTAATGGTAATCATGAAAAATAGAGATTATATTGATAGAAGAGATTTTTAAAGGGAAAAAATAAAATATTTTATTTAATATTAACATAAGAAAAAGATGACATTCTCATTTAGAAAAGACCAGAAATATATGCCGTGTTTAATTTAGTACGTGAAAACTGCCTTTAACTGTTGTCACACAAAATACCTTATGTTAGAATAAAAAGTCACCTTCAGAAAGGTCAGAAAGCTTTTATGTTCTTACAACAGGGGCATAACAGCCAGAATAACCACAGCATAGAGCATCAGAAATGCAGTAACACCTCATCTTCAACGTGAAGTTGCTTCATATGATCACGTTCCTACTACACAGGGATGCTAGGCAAGATGTTTTTACAACACAAAACATATGCTTTCAGCACTCAGCTGTAAACATTTGTTTCACTCTAATCTAGGTGGACTTATTTTAGCAGAGCCGCAATTTGTTCTTTTCGTGTCCTGCACTAGCTAAATTTCCAGCTTTCAGCCTGAATTATCCACAAATCCTTTCTTAATGTTAGGAGATGCCAGTGACTGTTGCTGTAAATGACTACAAAGACAGGCAGGCAGCACACCACAGATAAGGAGAGATGCACATTGCCCATATGTGAACTTTATTCCTTTTGGAGCTTTCTGGGTGGACTGTTTTGATGTGTACACCAGAACAACTTGCTGCTTCTGCTGTTGCTTAGAGACACAATTGTAAGTCAAGTAAAAGAGATTCTTCAGATCCTAGTCCTGGCTCAATGCCATTGTAGGAAGCAATTTAGATTAAGGATCTAGAGATCATTTAGTTATTTTCTTTATGATTTATTTCAAAAAGAAACACAGGAAGGACAGTCAAGTTTCATTTTTTTTCTTTTTTTTCTTTTTCTTTCTTCCTTCTGGAAAGTGTTACTGCATTCTTTCATTTTTTAAGCTCTCAGACACGTGTGTTTCTCACATGTGGCACGAGAGGAACAAGTGAACCAAGAGTTTGAGAATTCCTATCAGACCCTGGGGAAAAGACTTAATCCCGCACTCACAACCCTAAGCACTAGGACAGGAGACTAAAATTTGCATTTCTGACAAATTTGTTCTGGAATATCCATTCCATGGCTTAAATCCAAACTGGAATAGGACCTGTGGAATTTTCTGTACACACTCTGGAAGAGAAAAAGGGCAGCAGGCTCAGCCAGTCTTGGCAGACAAAGGGGTAGGTTTGTAAGTACATTGTTAGCAAAACCATAGGATGTTCTTGTCATTTAACATCTTAAAGTGCTACCTTTGCAACTCTTGCTCTCTGTGGGCTGTATGCATTCACTTAGATTCAGCCTCTAGCAGTAGCAGCATCAGGAACTAGGAGTGGAAATATTCTCTGTGTTACCAGTCTGCGTCATTTATTTATTTAACTGGCTGCCAAAATGTGCTTACTTTGCTTGACTTTGTCCTCCACAATGTTTCTCTTGTTTTTACCATCTCAAAAAATACAAAGTCATTAGTAAGTAAGTTTTTTATCCACATGACACCTCCAGGCTCCAAAAGCAAGATTTTGCTAAACAGACTGTTGTGCTATGTCCAAAAATCACTTTCCATGGGAATGTTTATTGCTGATGTTGCCACAACTTCAAGTTACTATTCAGGGAGTACCAGCTCAGGTTATTTATTATGCAGTTCAAAACATCTGTCTGAATGATCAGACTTCTGAGCAAACAGCAGATTTCAGTTCCCACCCCTCCCCAATATTTCACTTCACTAATTTCCTCTGAGCACCCCAAATACCTCATTTTCTCTTTGTCAACACTGGGTCTGAACTATTAGTAACTAAAAATCTTTGAGATACTCACCCTGTCTCCAGGTCGTACCATTGGTTCTTGTTTTGTGCCTAATTTGTGTAGTATATTGTAAGCAACCTTCATACTTCTGGTCCAAAGTTTGCCTATTAACAAAAAATTTTTGAAATTAATTTAAAAATTCTTATGTTTTGCAAGATTATAAAAGAGAAAGAATACCTGAGAAACAGAAAAAACATAGTAGGAACATTTATATTAGTTTTCCAACTAAATATGATGCCACTACTTATAAGAAGTTTTCTATCAGCTTCTTTTTTCAAGACAGCAAGACTCAAAAAAAAAAAAAGGGAGATTAGTTTTCTTTGTGGCAGAAGTTTCTTACTTTGGAGAAAATTGGATCTTGACTCCGAAATCTAACTGTTCAAGGGTCTGGAAAATCATCAAGTCCAGACATCACCCTGACACCTCAGCTGTAGCAACTTGGACAAGTCACGTTCAGCGCAGACTGACCTCTGAGGGTGATACTCAGGTTTCCCAATGGCACTTCTCATACCCCAAGCCACCAAGGGAAAAAGGAAAGGCATCCCCAGAAGCAGAGACAAAGTGAAGAAAACCCCAACAAACAGAAAACACCCCACATCCAAAGGGGCACACTGAAGCAGCAGGGACCCTCTGCACCTTAGCACATGCATATGGCTGTTTCACTTTTAATTCGTTTGCTTGGCTTTTTCTTCTCACCTCCCTTGCCTCAGTTTCATTTCACTTGCCCCGGGTACCCTTCCTTACTGTGTCTCTTCCCCCTTGCTTTATCTTTCCAGCACTATGCTTAGCTGATCCTTATCAAGTCCTCATCTCAATATACTGTAAAGAAAAATTATCTCATCAATACGCCCACATCACACGTCTTTCATTAATCCTTCAAGCAATTGGCACCTTAGCTCTTTCAGATGCTCTTTGTTTAGAGACTGTGTTACTTCCATTTGAACAATACCAAGTTTAACAGCCCTTGTGCTTGGCTGGCCCCGAGGTACTGTCTTTAAGCAGTATTCAGTCTGACAGTAACAAATCTTTAATTCATGGCCACCAATAACTGAAACGATAATAGGTTCTGACAACAGATTACCTATGGAGTTCAGCAGTTCAGGCTCCCAAACATGCAGCATTGCTATTTATAACTAAGCCAAGCAGTTGCTATAATAAGTTCCTCCACATCCTGGTTATAAAATGCAATACTTTTGAATTATTTTTAAGTGCAAATCTGATGTAAATATAAAGTATGATGAGAAGGCCAGATTTTCTTTTTTTCCATTTAAGGAAAATTAGAAGGGTCGCTGCTGCTTTTTATTGAGAAAGTACTAAACGCAATTATTTCTTACGAAAAGAGTAATACCGTATCATCAAACTATCCTTTGCAAAGTTTTTAATTTATTTAAAATTACTCCGGTATTTGCATGTTGAACTGTCTTGATGCTCAGAAAGAAACACAACTCAATTCTGTTCCACTGGAAACTCAGCACAGATACAGGCATATGTCTGCAGGATTAACCCTCATGGTGCTGTGGCAGAACTACCTGCATTTGATGGAAAGAAGGTCTTTGAAAGCATCCCTGCTGCTACAGTTAACACTTGAACTTTACAAGTGAGTAGGCTAAAAACAAGGATGCTTTAAGAAAGCAAATATTCTTTTTCTTAAAGTTTTCCAACATTAAAGTTTCAGTGGCAACAAACTTAAAAGAGCAATTAGTAATGATACAGGAAATTGGAGAACGGAAATCAAAAGCCTGGCAAAAGATCTGAATTGCAAAAAAAGAACCATCTTTACACAAAACACTTTCAAGCTTGAAATGAACATTGAATTTTTAATTCCTTTTTCAAGACACATAAGGAGCTGCTGTGAAAAGTTCTGCCTGAACTATAGAGATTAAATCTGTTACAAGTCTTACATTTGCATTTGTGACATACACTAATTTTTTAGCTATCAAATATGCCATGTTGCAATATTTTCTTTAAAATCTAAGAACTATTCATATTACAGCATTTAGGCACATTCTTTCAGAAGTACACAGGTACCAGTACAATCACCTCCACCTAAGAGATCTGGTTAAATGCAGAAATTAAGTTATCTCCAAAACTGAGAAAATTTAAAGGAGTACTTTCTAGTAAAGTGTTAAATAATCAAATCTTTACACACATTTTGTCATGATGCTCTTTTATTGTCAAAATTTTATTTCAGCTTCTGAAACATAAAGCATACAAGGCTGCCTTCCTAATTCCTCACCTTTCTGCTTGTATACACTTTGAAATGTACAAAAAAGGCCCACAGTATTTTGTAGTGGTCAGAAAAGACTTGAATTTTTTGTCACCACAGCCCTTTCATTCTCTGCTTGCTATTGTGATACCAACCTTTTGTAAAGTAGCTGGGGTAACCGGCCATGCAGGTGCCTGTGGATATGAAACTGTGGAAAACTGGAGTGAAGCAGCTGGTTTGCCTTCAGCTGGAAAAGAGCTGGAATATAAGGGCCTTACAAGCTCTATAATGTCACTCCAACCCTTGCGGGCTCTGCCTGCCCCCAGCTGCTGCCAACTCTGCTCCAGGGCGGGCAGGGGCTGCTGGGGGCGGGCAGAGACCCCCAGGCATCCTCACGAGCAGGCAGAGCAAAGTCCAGGCAGATCTTGAACTGAATCATGTTCAACAGGAAGCCTGTAAGTTTTCCTGCAGGGTATATGACTCTGTTCCAAAAAAGTAAATGAAAAAAGGGCCACAAAAGGAGCAGTAATGCAGAAGCTGGAGCCAGGAATGTATGGATGATCAGGGCCAGATCAGTGGCTGCTGGATGGGACACAAACTTCTGACCAGGGGTGGACTGAACCATGGGTTTATTCTGCCACTTTGGCTGTTTGCCTCCCCCGACATCACTGAGAAACACAAAGGACTCAACGCCTGCAGGATAAAAGCCCTCAGGAATAGAGGATGTTATAAAGACGGAAATCTTTGAAGTGTTTCCTTCCTTGGTTCTGCCTAGGTTGCAATTCAGAGTAATTCTTCCTTTGCAAACTTGAGAGATTAGACGTCGCTGGGAAAAAGCCGATTGCTAAAACTTCTCCCACAAATCCTGACGCTGTGACCTTGCCGTGACCTCCATGCAGTGCCACATCTGTGCTGTGGGAGTGGGAGGCCTGGCAAGGAGGCCAGCTGTGCTTCATCCAAGGCTCTGAGACAGGGCTTAGCACCGCCAGGCCGATCCTCGTGAGGGATAAACGGTCTTCGTTACATGGGCTCCAGCAGAAAGCTGGCTGTTTGCAGCCACTGGGGATACATCCCATTGTCCTCAGAGGGAGTTCAGTGAAGCACCAGCCCTCCTCGGATAAATACACTGCCATTAATCTTCTAATGAGTTGGCCTGAAGACAGGGGGGCATATGGTGGAAATTTAAGCAATAGCTTTGGTAGTGAGTGGACCTGCCCGTTTTCCAGCTAGTGCTGAAGCTCCTCTCTTCCAGCCGTGCCTCTGCAGCAGGGAGCTATCCTGGGCTCTTTCTGCAGCTGACACAGCATGTGCTGCTCCAGCAGGAGACTTGAGCAGCACTGCTGCTTCCCTGTCATAAACACCAGACTCCGTGAGCCCTCCTCCTCTTCACATTCCTGCCCACATCCCCACTGCAGCGGGGTCCTTTCGAACAACACTCCTACCTGCTGCACTGGGACAGGATTTGTGCCTTCCAGGCTCTGATATCAGTAGCCCAACATTAACTCTCTTGCATTTAAAAATGAAGAACTGGTATGTCATCTACAGAGGTGTTCAGTGGTATTTAAGGCATAAGGGTACCCTCCAGAAGGGGCCAAGGCTCTGCAGACCCTGTGCAAGGACTGCCAGTCACACACACACATCGTGGGTAACACAGGACACTACACATTTAAGAACCTGAATTACCCCTCAGTTTTTAGGTCACAAAACTATTTCCCAAACAAAGCAGACTAGTAGATGTACATGGAAAAAACCCCAACAGGCATTTAACACGCACCTTGTTGCTACTACAATTTATAACCTTGTTCCTACCTCCCATGGAGCTGCTAATTGTGGTGCTGCTTTCTAAGGTCTTGTTTAACTCCACAAGAAATTAAGCTTTTCTCTGCAACTATCATTGCCTAAATTATAATTGCTTAAGCATTTGATGAAATAAATCTTCTAAAGATGACTGCATCTCCCTTAGCCCACATCTGTCGCTTGCCCAGTGCTGCTGCCAGACTCTCTTGTCCTACCAGCATGCTTATGCAGGGAGGGCTTTAAGGTTTTTCACACACTTGCAAACTAAGTGGAGTGTTTCCACTGCCCAGTGAGTAACAGCAAGTACCACTATGCCTCTGAATCTGAGCCATATCTGTCAGACATCACATATGCAGATATGCTCCATAGGACAGGATGGAAACCAGCGTCTTGCTTTCTGGCAGCTGTGACAAACACTGTTAACACCCATGTGGGGCAAGTCCATTTTCTCTTGCCACTGGAATTTCCCTTTAGTTGAGCAGTAGTAACTCTACACCAGCGATGATGTATCTTACATTTTGCTTGTATTCAGTCTTGTTCTTTTCTTAACAGTCTATTCAGAGAGCAGTATCTTTAACCAACTAAAATTTAGCAAGCATAGTTAGTTAATACCCAGTCCCATCTGGTTAAGCAACACGTGAGGGTAAAGGAAACCACGAGGTGTTAAAAACCACACAAAAAGGGATCTGTTAACAAAAATTAGATGATTTCCACATGACACTGAAGTAAATCCCCTTCCTCTTCCTTTGCAAATCTTTAAAAGGACTAAATGTCTGTGTTGAATGTAAAGAAGGTTTTAAGAGAAAAGCTGTATAAGGGAGAAAACTCAGAGAGAAAACAAACCACAATGAATTTCCTTATCATCTTCAGGACGGTTTTCAGAACCACACAGCACTAACTCAACAAAACCAAACCAGTGGTCGCTTACCAATCTCCGTGCTCAGCAACTGCGAGACTGCCAAAGTTTAACTGCAAATAATTTTGTCAAATATTCATTTTCTCAATATCACAGTACAGCATTCCTTACATTAAATAGAAACAAGAGTATTTATTAAATCTGGTGTGAATGGCAAACTTCCTAACGATACGCAAGTAGGGCTCTTTTTCTGCTTTGCAAAGGAATAGTCCCAGCTCTACTGCTCTGTTCACCCTTTCTTCATAAACTCTTAAGATTCATCCTGAGGAGCAAATGAAGTTGTTGTATTTTGTGATAAAATAATCCAAATAAAAAGAACAACAATGTTCTGTTGCAGAGAATAAAAGACTGCAGACATACTCAGAATAGAGGTAACCTTACTATAACAGTGCTGGATACTGCAGTCTGAATCATATAACGCAGTAATTTTCTACTTTTTTATTAAAGAAATGAAGGTTTAAAGTATTAAATAATCATAAGATTGATATCAATCTAGAGATTTAAACCATGGCTATCCATATCTCTGAGCACTGAGTCATTTCAGAGATAAGGACAGTCTGGTTATGTAGCTACTTGATCAGAAGAGTCTCAAATCCATCCGTCTCCTTCTGTTAACTGTGAAATTCCTGGCCTAGGAGATTCTCGTAGAAAGGATGGGGAGGGGTGCAGGTGCAGCATGGCTTGGGGCTGCCTTTTTTTGACCTGTTGTTAACTTTCAGGCATGCCAGGATATCTCCAGTATAAGCGACATCACCCCTGCTGAGGTAGAATTACTTTGGTCTCAACGTGTTTACAGTTGCATTAAGGTTATTTTTTAAACTGGCAATTCATTTGAGAAAAAAAAATGCCATTTTCCAAGCATTTCTTTCTCCACAGAATTCAAATGGATAAAGGAAAAATGATCCTCTGTCCAGAGAGTCTTCTCTGCTATTTTTTGCTAGCCTTGCTATCTCCCGTGGGCCTCCGACATGGGAAACACTACGCTGGAGCTACAGGAAATGTTTTTTAGAAATCTGATTACGGAAAGTGTTAGATAAAGGAAATGAGATTCTTCAAATCAAAGTTAACTGGTATTCATTTTGTTGTTTTTAATAATGGTTACAATAAGAACGCTCCAAACTTGCTCACTCCTAAATTACTTTCAGCTTTTTACTTTTCCCCCAGCCTTTCTGATTCTTTTTAGAATAATCATTTTAAGTAAGAAAAGTAACTGTGATAGCGTAAGAACTATATAGGATCTAATTGTCCTTTATTCACGTTTGTCCTCTAAGAAATCACTAAGCACTTCATTATTAATACCAAAACCAGATGCCTGACTACTCTGATTAACTTTGCCGGAGTCAGAAATTGTCTTCCTTCTCTTCAAAGCATGTATTAGGTTTCTAGTCAGAGTTCAGACTCACACAAAACCTGATACAGACATATTTCCTTCCCATATCTCAGACATTTCAATTTATGCATATTCAATGATTTGATTTATAAAGGGATTGAGAAAAACTTAACTAAGATGTTCTCCACTTAAACAAGTTCCCAGAGGAACAAAATATTTGAGAAATAAGTAATATTCATAGTGTTTCATTCACTAGAAAGAATTTAAGAGTTTTGAGTACATTAAATAAAGATTACAACTGGGGCACTGAGAAGAACTTCAAGAACTGAGGCAAAATGCATCAACCACTTTCTTGAAAATAAAGATCAAGTCTACAAGTGCAGTTATACATTTTTCCTATCTCCACTAACCTCAGACACATGGACAAAACCAGTCCTGACACGCTATGAAGACAAGGAGCTCAAAACACATTCTGAAAAAGACATAGGAGATATAATGCATCACAAATTAGATGAATTCTTGCAGAGAAATGGGAAGGCAGAACTGATTTTAAGCAACAGCTGAAAGAGTAAATTCTTTAAACTAGTTTCCCTTATGGCCCAGCAGCACTTCACAATCTAAAGCACTCACCATTTAAAGTCACACTAACACATCTCCACATCAGCTACCATTAGGTAGAGAAATTCATTCCAGAAAATCACACCAGGTGGTCTTACAACACCAATCTATCACTGTCTACCATGGCATATCACAGCTTGGCCATTGGTCTGACCACTCACAGATGTCTCTGGATAGGACAGCAAAGGAGTTGTGAGGAAGGCTTTGGAGAAGGATAATTTTGTGGACTCTCAGAGAGCTCCTTTTCAGAATGCAAGGCCACCAAGGGCAAACAGGAAAGCGTCTTGGATAGATGCAATACTTTTCAGGGCCAGAGAGAGTCTGATGTTAAGAACCAAGACCAAAGTGGCAGATGGGATGAGATTTCACCATGTAGATGTGGTAAAAGGCCTGTATTTGAAAAGACTTGCTTCTAAAATAACCTATGAGGTTTGGACACAGAATTACTGTAAAATAAATAATACTGTAGTTACAGCCCAAGAGATGGGCGGGAAGGCAATACTATCTGCAACAATCCACTAAAGAAGAGATTAAAATGTTGGTGCTAAGGGAATTAGAACTCCTACTCAAATGAGCTATGATCCGGCTGACAGTTACAGAGACACTCATGGAATCCATCTTGAAAAGATGGAAAGAAGTCTGGAATAAGCAGGCAAAGCTGCAATTCATCTATGCAGACAAGAAACTGGAGAAGATGCTGAGTATGAAAAAAGTAGGGATCAAAAGCCTTCTCTTAACTGGAAAGTTGGAGGATAAAGGAAAAGGATTTCCATAAAGACAGGAGGTGTGAGAAGAGACTAAAGCAGAAACAGTAAACAGAGGTAAAATATTCAAGAGAAGGTGCATAGTGACCATGTTGACAACATGTCACAGACCAAAACTCCGGAAAATTAGAATTATTCTTAGAACTCTTGAATACTTGTCAAACATATGAAAATTTGTGGTAATGGTGTTTCTTTAGATTGGCAAAAAACCTAAATATAACTGTGAGGTACAAAATCAGAGGCTACTAAAAGTCCTCAATGTTGATATTTTAAAGTTTTAGCCACCAGATCATAGCATGCACATGAGGAAATTCAGTGTCACATTAAAACCATGTGATAGGATTGTGATTAAGCTCATCTCTCAAAAGTTTATTACTTTAGGGATAAAAATTCACGAGTGGCTTTGCTGAGTTCGAGGCTTAATCTCTCTTAATGTTCAACTTTAAAAAATGCCATGCCTGCAATCACTAGAAAACATTGCAAACATAGAAGGAGGACTAGCAACAGCAAAATCATACATAAAGCCATCAATAAAATGGCAGGTGGCTGTAATGTTAAGGACATTTCAAAAGCACCTGTCATTTAAGAAAACTGCTATGGCATAGTGAATGGACATTTCCAGTGAAAAAGGACGTCAGCTTGAAGTGCAGCTAGCAGAGAATTCAGTAAATCTATGAAATGTTTTGGTTTGTAATTTCTTTTATCTATAAAAAGAAGGAAAAAAAAAGAACTAATTTTTTTCTGACCTCAGAAAACTACTGAAAGGCAACAGTAAAACCATATCTCAGAGTGCTGCCCAATGAAAGGCGTGAAAACATGAATTTTAGTGCTGTTTGTCTCAGGATT
This sequence comes from Neopelma chrysocephalum, assembly GCF_003984885.1. Classification (NCBI taxonomy): domain Eukaryota; kingdom Metazoa; phylum Chordata; class Aves; order Passeriformes; family Pipridae; genus Neopelma; species Neopelma chrysocephalum. The sequence continues at coordinate 6,192,623 of NW_020897732.1, read as the reverse complement.
TAGACAATTTAGAAGAGGAAACAGCTATCTAAAGCAAGAGAAGGCTAGGTGGCTCTGTGAGCCAAGCAGATGAGTTCCTCAGGTTGATTTGCTCAGCCTACAGCCTCAAGCAAAGCAGGACATATGCTCAGACTCTCTGGACAGAATCCCAAATTCAGAAAAATGGTCTGATTCTCAGTAACATCTTAATTTCCTTTCCTGTCCAATTTATTTAGGGCATTCAGTAGATGACATGAATTTCTCTTCTGCAAACATGTAATCGCAAACTTTAAAATTCTTCCCTAGTTCCAAGAAAATGTCCTTAAGGAAGAAAAACATTCATCAGTGGTGAATCACATGTTTGCCCCCTAAATTAAGTAACTTCTTAACTCTAAGGTACCTGAAGGGAAAATGTTTCATGCATGACCCTCAGTTGCAAAGGTTCTGTTATGCTTTAAAAGCCTTTATTTTCAGTGCCAAACTTGCAGCAGACATCTTTTTGGCCAGGGACCTTCACTGAGTCTGACTCCTGAATGGAAAGGAATGTTCAGCACTGAACAAAACAGACAGACCTCTATATCACAGCATGTAACAACATTCTCTGCACAGAACTCAAGGTCCCTGAGAAGGTAGAAATAAAAAAAGCAAAATATTTTTTTATATCCATATCAATAGATTATGGAAATGTTCCAACTTGCTTTCAAAGTCTGACAGTTATTCATAATAATTCCTTTGAACATTTCCCAAATGTCCCCTTCACATCGCAAAATTAGAAGCAATATGGGACTTACTTGTCAGAGACATCCTTATGTTTATTTTTATTTGGCCTTTCTTGGTTTCAATAGATTGTCAGGCAGTAAACACTGAACTACAACATACCAGAGATCACACTGAAATATATCCTGGCAAATTTATATCAAGGGGGTACATTTGCTAGCTGTACAACTATGTATCTATCAGGAGGAATAATTCAAATCACACTTACTACAGTGTCAGTAGAACATGGAAAAAAATCCTATTTTAACTTCTTCAGGAAGCTGATGAATTTTCTACACCAGGTTCTGCTTTTGCAGAACAAAGCCTGGGTGATATCCAAGGGCAATGGATTTAGACATTAATCTTCAGGAAAATCTGCCCCAGGATGAATTTCTGTTTAAAAGGTGGTTTAAATTTATAATCTGTTATTCCATGGGTGTATCTACTCGGCTCTTTTCCTCGCTGTGAAATAAATCATGCTATAACATCCCAGCTACCCACACTCAGACACCAACAGCTTCAGAACTCTCCTATCCTACTCAGAAACTGAACAGATGCATCATTACAGGTCTTTTTTCACTGTATATTTATGCATTTACTGTACACAGACACTATATAGAACATACAAAAGGCAAGTAGTTTGAAGAGTGCTCACCATATGTGAGAATATACAGTGGTTTTCCATTAGTATCCATAGTGGTTAGGCAAGGAGCTTTTGGTGAGATGGTCCCCCATCGCTGCAAAGCTGCTTCCAGAGAAGGTGGCCAATTTGTAACCACACCTAATTGTTCCCCACGCATAGCCAACATCTGAGCTCCTTCTGGCTTTGGCTGGTTTGGATCTGGCTGTTGAACTTATGATTATGAAAAGATACACAGTTACCATGTAAATTCTATACCTTGTGTACACCTGTGTAATCAAGAGAATAAGTTACCTTCGCAAAATATTCTGAAAACAATAACATATTAGAAGGTATTGAGAAGCAACAGAGAAATAGAATCATTAACTTTAACACAGACCAAGCAACTAAACAGGAATGCACGTGCTTGTCCTTACAATAGCTCTACAAGCAGGGAAAGAAACTGCTGAGGCAGCATTCATATATTTATCTTCAAAATAATCAACCTTTCTTTATTCCTAAAGAGAGATGGAGATTACTTTTTCCTGGGAAAAATGCAGTAATGAAATGAACTGCAAAACTACTGGAAAAGTGTACTTTAACAAGTAACAGATTGATTTAAGTCATGTTCTGTTACACGGTTTCTTATAAACTCTATGAGGACTATTTAAATTTCCACATCCCGGCAAATCTTAATTCTCAAAGCACTGGCCTCTTTTAAAAAAAAATCCATTTTATTGACTTAATCCTTGTTTCTAATCTTACATTTAATTTGGTTTTTGATGCTTCACTGTTACACAAAGGACGTTTAAAACATTTAACATTGCTCCCTCACTAACAGTTTTTCTCATACTGGTGTTCAAAGGCAATGGCTGCAACCCACAGCTGAATGTTCTCACTCTCTTCTGTCATTTCTTTGCAAGCGGAACCAGAACCTGAGCAAATTAGAGAGACTTTTGACTCTGTAGCACTATGTCCAAGCTCACTACAAACAGATTCCACTGAATACCAGTGCTTTTGTACTTGCCAGTACAGCGAGGGCTTAATTGGCTTTCTAGAAAGTCAACGCAGGAGACAAACATTTTACAGAGTTTTAATAAGAGATCCCCAAACCTTTTGAAAAACAGTCATTTTACCTTCTAACAATTCCTCAAAGTCATCTACAAAGAACTCTCGTAATGGTGGTCGTTTGGGCCGTTTTAGTGTATTGACCAGCTGCTGAATCTTTGCTGACACTCTGCTGCTCACTGGTACTCCTGCAGGACAGGGATCAATGGAGACATCAGTTGACTGCTACGCTGAACACCACCAGATGTTAAGTGGGGTAAGAAAGTGGTCTAGGATTGCAAGGCCACCACAACTTAGAGTTTCATGCCATACTGTGACTCAAGTATTTATTTAACATTAAAACATATAAGCAAAAAGGAACAATGAAGCCTAATTTAAATAAAAACAGTACAACAATGTCAGAGCGAGGTTGCAAAATTAGAGGGGAAACAGCACACAGACTGAGGGAGAGAAGCACAGTGAAAAAAAGTCTCTATAGCAAATGTCAGTACCCTGAGAGGACTCTCTCAGCAATGGTCAGTGAGAAGACAGGTATTGGCCTTCCCCATGATCATTGGTCATACCCACGTTGTCTGACGACTGCAGTTCAGTGAGGAGTGTGGGTCATAGGCTCTGCCCCGTCACTTATTCTGGGTTGTTCTTTACACTGTAGTGGACATCTGTCCAGTACCCATCTTAAACATGGTTCACATATTTTTATTACTTCAGCATGACCCTGTATTCTCTGAACATCCCTACAGTCAATCATCAGCCAGCAATCTCCAAAGGGAGAGTGCTTGCCCAGACAGCACTTGGAAAAACATAGTTCTGAACAGGAGCATGGGGTAAGGGGCATTTTTATAATATAGTCCCATCAATCACCTTTCCCTTCCTTTTCTTAATGTTTATGTCATCTATTCCTGAACTAATAGCTTTCTGTCACTGCATTGCGGGAATTTCAACTCCCTACATTTCCATAAGGTTGGCTCCAAAACTTTTGCCAAGTGGTGTTTAGAGCTGAAGCTACTAAGTTTACAGACGATACACTTGGTCAACAATTCCATGCTGTGCTGAAATATTGGTTAGGAAGTTTTAGAAAAGAGGAGCAGTAAATAAGAAAGGGTTTACAAATAACTGTTTTTCAAAAAAAAAAAACACCTCAGAGAATAAAACTTCAAACACGTCACTTTACAAGATGTAGCCATCCGAGCATGTCACATTCTTTGCCATTTAAAAAAGACTAGCTGTAACCAGACAGCATGATAAAAGCAAATTTAAAGATATTCACTGTTTTCTTTTGCCAAACAATTTCTACAGGGAGGCAGCTATGCTGATTAAGAAATATTTCTCTATGTTGTCTTCACTGATATTAGTTTATTTTAGGACTGTAAAGGTACTGCAACTTTTTATGTGTTTATAAGTGAAAAGTGCCCAGAAAAAAACCAAACAAAAACCAAACAAAAACCAAGAGCAGATGCATACAGTAACCACTGAAAAGGTTACAATACTAAAAAAAAAATCCAGTTTTTCTTTGTGACATACCATCCCCAGTCTCCATAAGTTCAGCGTTTCCATACTTTGGTGCCACCCGTGCCGTTGATCCTTGTGGTCTTTCTACTTGTATTGAGTGTTCTGAGGTGTAAGTGGTAACATCTGGAGGGGCAGAATGATTTTCTGTGAAAAGTAAGTTAAAAGGTTTAACCATGTACCTCTAGTGTTAAAGGGCAGAAAAACAAAGGGCAGAGGAGAGGATATAATTTGATTTCTTTTTTCCAACATCTGAACAGGCATTAAACTTAATGCATAAAATGATTGTACAGAACCATATACATATATATACACACACACATAAATTCAAAACTATATACAATGTATAGCATGATTTTAATAAATAAAGTTTCCACTGATTAAAAAAGGGCTATATATCTGCAATCACATAAGCAATAGGCTAAAAAATTATACAATTAGCTTGTAGGTTCTCCAGTGACATCTGATTTTACACTGAATTAAAGCTTGTGGACATCTGCAAATAGAAAAGACTCAGACAAATACACTTCTGAAGGATTACTGTGTTGGTTTTTCTAAATAAAAAGAACACATCATGTTGTCAATCACTTGCAAGTGTCAATGCATATCACTTTTATAACCTCTGTATTTCGAGTTAAGAAAGGAAAAAAAATCAACCATAGCAGGGTTGGAATCCAGAGGAAAGAAATAAAATGTAAAGAAACATGAACTTTGCATTCTGCCTGGACACTTGCTTGTCTACTATTTTTAGACAAAGATATTTCAATTCTTCCGCATAACAAAGCCTTGCCTTCCAGAAGGCAAATGTGATCTGGTCTGACTCATGCCAGCACTGCTAAACAATTCCACAGAGCTAATCTTTCTCTTTCGTAGCCTGATAACTCAGCATGCTACCACAGTTTGTTTTCCCATGTTTTCAAGTCTGAGTCTGTATTATCTATGTATTTGTACTATTTTTATGGGTTTTCTCATAAATTTTTTCCAGGTTTTTATCAGCATTGGATTAGATGGAGATAAACAACATGAGCAAATAACAACTTCTTTTTCAATTGACATAAATGATCCCAAGTAGCCTCTGAGTTACAAAAGAAGGAAAGTCTTTATTCTGCTGCTGCTGAAGTAAATAGACATGTGCTCCATCTTACAATAGGGTAAGAGTCTTTAAAAATGCAAAAATTCTGGAAAAACATCATCTTGTTCCAATACTATTTTCAAGACATGCTTTTTATTAAACCTGTCCCTTAAGCATTATGGTTCCATAAGTATTACAACACCGACTTCTACAGTAAATTTAATGTCAAATGTAATTATAAAGCATTTTCATGAATCTTGAACTTTGGATCACTGTAATTCCTGTGCATTCAATCCCAAATTTATGCACCATCAATACAGAAAACTAATTTTTTTGCTACACATACAGTAAAAGGATGCTATAATATATGCTCATCTTGCATACACCTCATTTCGAGGTAGCATTTGACAGACAATCATCATGAAAAATTAGGATATTATATTAATGTCTGTAGTCATTACTTAATGTTTATATTCATGAACATTATCAGGACTCAACCTTATCACCCAATTATACTATCTGGTTGAGGAAAACACAAGATGGCTTTTATCATGCAACTCAAAAACATCTTGCATTCTACAAATGTCCAGTTGAAGCTTTTGCTTTTTATCACACTCACTGTTATAACTTTAATGAAACAAACTCCTTATATTGTGCTGTAAGTGACCAACTGAAGTATAATAGTTTGAACAATGAAGCTTATGCTGATAATGGTTTGAATAATGTCTTGTCTTTTAAAAGACATTTTGAATAATGTCTTTTAGATGTCTTGTCATTATCAACTATTCTAGACTCAGCACAATTTTTGCTCTCTCTTACTAAGTGGCAAGAGATTTTTATATATCATGATTAAATTGCTAAATAACTAAGTCAATTAAAAAAAGCTGATGTTTATCTTTTTATCCTTACTTATAATGCAGCTTTGCTATGCACACAGGAGATCATGACTAAGAAAATAATTGTCCTTAGTCAGCTATTAGTAACATGAGAAAGTATTTTTAAAGTTAGCTATAATTGTCTACATCTTTCCCGTGAAGTATTTCCATCTTTCAGACTTTACAAGGCCAAGTGAATTGGAGTTCAAGTATCTCCAGGTTTCAGCACTGAGATTAAATTATCAGAAGACACATGATCCAAGCATCACAGAGTACAGATGCTCTTGATACCAAATTCTTCTTCATCACACATGGTGTCGAGTAGGGTGAAAGAACAGAAGAAGAGTTCTGCTCTTTTGTAGAAGTGTTTCCTTTTGAACAAGCATCACTGGTACTTGAAATTACCTAAAAGAAACTCTCTTCCCAAGGTGGATATCACTGGCCAGCCAAAGAGTGGAGTTCTAGTGCCATGGCTGCCCATCTGCTGTTTACATTTCCATTAAGAACTTTTATCCAGCAGAAGAAGAATATTAAGGTTTGTCTTGCCATGTTCCTTTATAGTATCTGTTTAACAGATGTCTTATCATTGCAATATCTACAGCTCTAAGTTTCATCCATTAGATTTACAAATCCTCGGTCGGTTCATGCCTCAGAATCAGGTTTGGAGAAATGAAAATCATACAGACAAGAATTTGGTCTGAATGACTTCTAAAGAAAAATATAATTGCTATGTTATGTGAAATGTATAAAGCAGTCAATCCAGGCTTCAACCACGGACATAATCTGTATAGAGTTGCTTGGTCTTATGTCAGGTAACTTGAAGCATTGTTTGAGGTTTAGTTAAGAATCATGATCCTGACACATCTGTTAACTAAAAAGTAGAAACTGTGACAGCTGCATGACTTCAAAGCATTTCCTCCATCAAACATATATATTTGCATCACCTCCTCTTCCCATCTCTTCCAATATTCCTGCATTAGAAGATCACAGACAAAACAGCTGTTTCCAGTTAAGGCTCTCTTCATTTCTGCCACTGGAGTGACATCATTTACCCCATTTCATGAAAATCAGGAAGACCCAAAGCAAACCAGAGCACATTCATGTACGGACAGAGCATGTGCATTGACAAAGCCTCAAATCTGAGGAGAAACGAAGTGGAGGAATACTTTCAGTGGACGTTTGGAAGTTCACACAAGTACCATGTATTAGAAAAGTCTCCAGGAACTCGAGAAGCACCCCTGCAATACTAACTTGAAGAAAATGCAGCTTTTCCTCCCAAACAAGCTGGGTCTCCCGATTGTAAGGGAAGGAAAATCCAGAGCCAGAGATCTGGCTTTTTCCATTAGCTGGGTTTCTTTCATACTGATGTCCAGGTGACAGATAGTATTGTAAACTAGTCTCCTGTATTATATGTTAGAAGTCTATGTAGCCTTTAATGTGGATAGAGGCCTTTGATTTTCAAACAGAAACATATTTGAAGTATATAAAAGAAACATTAAATGCACCTGCAGGATCAAAATTTTGTAGTGAGATGATTAACTTTATACAGATTTACAGTCGTAGGCAAGCACCGTGTAATTTTCACCGCATGAACTTTGTGAGCTTTGGGATGGACTTTGTCTCTTTGATTTTTATATACATAGAAATCCAAACCAGGTAATATCAACACATGAAAACTTAAAAGATCTTAGAAATATATACAGTACTGACCCAAAGAAGGGTCAGAACACCAGGTATCTTTTACAGATTTCAACGGTTTAATCTCTAAATTCAAGAATTACCGAACACAACTGTGATACATATGCCAAACTAAAGATTCTCCCTGTAGCTTAATGCAGACACCTGAGCATCTTAAAGATGAAAATAAATATTAAAATGATATCTATCCCAAATCAGAACTTTGGCCACAACAGAGCAGCAGCAGCAGTCAAATCAAATAAACAGTATAACATTAAAAGCATATAATAGCTTATGTAAATTATCAAAATGATCCACAAAGCTGAACTCTAAATATATTATAGCCAAAGCTTTTTATCAAATCCCTTCTTAGGACTGTATTAGTGTACTTAAACTGGAAAAAATCTCCCTTTGATTCTATGATATGTTCTGGAGATATGTTCCTAGTGAATATCAGAATGGAGGGTTTTTTTTGGTTATCATTAAAGGTCTTTCCTGTTGCACCCTCAATTTGTATTAATCAAAATTGTCAGCTTCAGAGTATGGCAGTATGTCCTTACATATTTACAGCTGATTTCTCTCTTGCAGGCTGGTCTGTCTCTGGACAACAACTCCCTGCACCAAAGAAGCATCAGGCCATGGTAACACATGTTCTTTGTGATCAAGAACAAACCGTTTCCAGTAGCCAAGGAGGTTCAAGGAACAGGATTACTCTTCTCTCTAATATTCTCTCCTACCAAAGAGGTTTATTCATCTATCATCACTGGCCCACTGCCTCTGAAAGAGCAAGGCTATCTGTGGGAACACTTCCAGTCTATTACCTCCTAGAATACATTTAAATGCAAAATCCACCTCCTTGAATTGGAAAGAAACAAAAGAGCACTTTAATTTCAAATTCTCACAGAATGCAGCTCACCCATGAAGAAATTCATCTTATAGTTAACAACTGTGCAGCTTCTCTTACATTTCCAGTGATCTTAGCAACAATGAGTGACAGAAACCATAAGATCACAGTCTCAATCTGTTAGCAGATACCACTCATATTTTGTATCCAACTGACCTTTCCAATACTATATCACAACTGCTATCCAGCTAGAGATGCAATTTAAGGCATCTTATTGTCAGAACAAATGAAAACATGCATATACTGAAGTAAGCTCAACTGCTAAGCTCAACTGCTTCCTTCAAAGGCAAGATCTTTTTAGTCGACAAATAAAATGAGTATAAGCAGTATTTTTCCCCTTCTGCAGAATATTGTCATCTTAATTTAGCTCTATAAATGCTGTATTATTTACCACAAATTCAGTGATTATAAAAAAAGACTTACTGTTTCAGATTTAAAATTACTGAAATGTCACATTATGAAGAAGCTATATTTAAAGACACATTAAGACTTGGTGTGTGAGTAATACAACCTTTTAGAGTTTGGGTAAATTTAATTCTCTATGCTATAATTTCCTCTAGCATTTCAAGATGAAGTCACAGAAAATAATCAAATGCAATGATTAATGTGTTCCAAAGTGTATGCATTTCTAAAACAAGGTTCTAAGCTATTCATTTAGCATGAATTTACGAATCCAATGCAATTGGATTTAGCATGAATTTACGAATCCAACTGCAATTCAGCAGTTCCAGACCATGGTGAGAGGATTACTGAAAATACAGGTGTTACATTAAGCTATACTCATAGGTAAAAACAAATGGATACAAACTACTCTTCTAGCACATAAAATCAGGAACATTTAAGCAGACTTCATGTATCTCATTACATATACTTGAAAAGGAACGATCAGCTGAGGAACAGTCACACAAAAGTGAATTCATATGTGTAGTAGAACAGTAGTAAGACTGTATTATCTGTTCCAACACAGACTGCAACAGATTTTCAGTGAGACACCCCATCAAGAACAGACCCGAAGCAGATGCCTTGCATGATGAACAACTGAGGAGTGAAGAAAAACAAGCCTTGCTTTCGATATATCTAATCAAACAGCTGCCTCATATTAATGAAGACTAATGTCAATGGCAAAATATTCAGAAACAATGTCTGTGAAGCTTCGCCTAAAGGAAAGAAAGCCTTGACTTCCTAGGATCTTTCCAAAGAATGTAAACAAGCTACTAATAATAACAGTTCCCTTCTCTGAAGGTATATAATGGTCTCTCCCACAGAGTATAACAGCTAGATATCCCAGTTCAAGTATTCTAGATTCAATTAAGGGCAGCAAAAACATGTTTAAGTGGACTACTGTTATCAGAATTATCAAAAATCACTCAAGCTATGTAATGAAAGTGGTCCAGCAGTGGGGGAAACTCATATGCAAGCAATCCCTAATGATGCATGCACCGATTTTCCTTACTGATGAATCCTACAGAGACTTTTATAGTGCTAAGTAATGGAAGTCATCCAACTGTACATTTTAAGATATTTGGGAGACAATAGCTAGACCCTGTTTGCCACAACATAAGTTTACCCACAAATCTAAACTGCTATTTTTTTTGGCCTCCTCAAATAGGAACGTAAGACTATCTCTCTATGTAACATCTGTAAATAGAAAAAAGCAAAAAAGCAGCACAGAAAAGACTTTTTTAAGACTTCATTTAGCAACATCATCTGAATGTGAGAGTCAAAATTCATGCTAAACTGGAAACACTCAACATGTCTGTATACTAACCTATATGTGTTTGAGCCATAACATCAGCTAGTCTGTGTGCAGCACCACTGCCTCCACTTTGTGTCGAGGAGGAGGAAGTGGTTGATGTGGTAGAGCCGTGGATCGCTTGACTGATCCAGTGTTCCATGTTTATACTCCCCTGACTTGAGGTGGGAGTTCCCTGGGAGTCGCCCTGTACGGAGCCTTCATCTTCTGAACCAGAAGAAGTATCTAGTAATTAAAAACAGCCTGTTAACTTGCAGTGCTTTGGGGTTTTCTTAATAGAAATAAGGCATGTTCATATTCCAAATCTAAAGAAAGTGCCATTAAGAAAATCTCAAGAAGGTAGGCAAACGTAATCAGAAAATCTGTAATACTGAAAACCCTGAAACTAAGTCAGTTGCTAACTACACACTGAGAGAACTTCCCCGTTCTAAGGTCATGGTCTGTATATTATCATACAAAAAAATAAGGATAATAAAAGACTTCTTTTATAGTGTTAAACATAGAACCTTCTGTTAGATCTCCAGCCATGTATTAACAACACAGAATATACAAAATACTTTCCCAAGCTCACTCCTAAAAGTCTGTGAAACACTTTTGCAATTGTACAAGGTCCACTCCTCACTGAAATGGGAGTCCCAGCTCGATTCAGTGAGTATGGGAATGCATGAGATATGGGGTATTTTCACAGTCTAGTAGATAAAAGAGAAGATAAACTTGAAAAGGAATGGCACAACTAATTCTAAAGTTGTTACATTATAGTATTAGGGAATAAATCAGAAACTTGATAGGAATTTTGACTATCATAAAATATGACAAGCTGGCCATAGCTAGGTCCTTGTAAGACCAAAAGGACCAGTGCAAGCTAAGGTACCACCATGGGCAAAGCAGTCATGTGAACTGCCCCTGTTGACTTTTCTACTTCACCTTCTCCCCTTCAAAAATATCTCAGAATTATGCTCAGTGTGCGTCAAATGACATTTCCATTACTATCTATCTATCTATGCAGACGGATTAGTAGTTCATAGCAACACAAAAAACCATTTTTAAAATTCCCATAAAAATACAGAGGGATACTCACCTGGAGGTGTGTAGGCATCCATCGATGTTTGCACCACCAATGAACGTCGTTTTGAGGGCATGGGGACTGCCATTTTCCTTTCTTTATGTTTAGCAAGGGCTGCCTGAACTGCTTCCGTGTGGACATCTGGAAGGAAAGAGATTTCAAGCCAGCATTAGACAGAAACGAGCTGTTCCTCTGTGCCCCCAGTGCACCTGCGCGCAGGTTCGTGCGTGTGCCAGCCGGGCTGACAACGCACACCGAGTGATGAAAGGCCGGGAACGCGCGGAATCTCGGAGGAACTGCCTGAGTTCTCCTCACTGTAGAAAAAGCAGCTATAGTGAAAAATGCTGCACCAACAAACAAGCCCTCTGAGCCGTGTGATATCCCCAGAACGGTGTTGCAATATTTGAAGAGCAGGAACATCGCTTCGCCAGAGCAAACCTCTGTTTAACCAACATTGCCCATTTTTAAAATTAATGAGGTTTCCAATTTACACAAAAGTCACACAGATGAAGTGAACAAGAACATTTGCTTGAAGGGTAAGAGGTATGTGAAATGTCACAACAGAAATGGCAACAGGTCGCCCATTCCCAAATCCTTCTCCTGCCTCTGTCACTTGGCATTATTCACAAAAAAATAAGTATTACGTAGGTGGAATGAGAAGAAAAAGCATCCTGAGCACAGACTTGGTGCTTTGCAGGCAGGTGTTACACACAGCTCACACCAGCCCACTCCACAGTATCCAACAAAACTCTTCTCCTTGGGGACATAACCAGGGAATAGTTTCTCTACCTTTCACATGTATATACAGCTGCCTGCCTCCCAAAGCTTGAAAAAGGCCACTTATCATGTCTAAAAGAGGTGAGTGACTTTTTGATAATGACTTTGTTTTATGCAAAATTTTTTAATTACTATTATAACTACATATTGAAATAGGTCTGCCTTTAGTTTACTACCTTGTACTGTCTGTCTTGCGCACATGAGGAGACTGCATGCAAAAGACATAGCAGCCAACAGAAGTCCCTTGTGGTTGCCACATATTGACCACCTGACATCTTGCCTTTTAACCAGTTGCCACTGGTCAGCTGTAGAAAACACAGCAAGTTGGGTGCATAATTTAGCTATTCCCGTTTGTGAAGTAGGAACACAGTGAATCAGGTCTCACCCAGACTGATCCCACTTCTGCTGCTGCTGAATCTGTTTGAAGACCACTCTCACAGGCTGGGTTGGCAGCACACAGTCATTTTCCTACTCCTATATCGATGTGGTGGCAGCTCTGAATGGGCAATGTGCCCCAAGAAAAGCAACAGGAAAAAGAAGAGTATATATATATTTATTTAAAGAAGTGTTGGTTAGATCACAAGGTAAGTAACTTGTTGTGAGCAACAACCTGGAAGGATGACTAGAAGCCTTAGATGATAAGCTGCTGATAGGCTCCAGTGTCTCATTTTCAATAAAGGCATTCCCTATCTTATGCCAGGGTTTAAGCTCCTCTCAGTGCAAGTACGACAGGAAAGGGTAAGTATAAGAAAAAGTGCATTATCAGCTGCTTCTGTGAGTTGTTCTCGTTCTTTTTTCCTTTTGCTTTAAATCATGAAGAAGATGAGCACATCAGCAAAGCAAAGCAAAGAAAGCAAACAGTAAAGCTGGAAAACCATTTTTTAAAAGATAAAAGAGCGATGCAGCTGATGGACCAAAACCGAGGAATGCTGCAACATTAACATCGGAGAACAATTTCTGTTCCGCCAAGTCATTATTTTAAAATATAAAGTTTAAGGTCTTTCTTATAAATAAAAAATGATGAAAAGTTTATGTGAGAAGTATCAGACTAAGAAAATAAACAATGTAAGTCTTTCCCTAACAGCATGTCCCCAAGATAAATTCCTACCTGCTCACTCCACACCAATGTCAATAACGTTTACAGGAATGAACGTGCTCACTAATAGTTTCTGTATCTTATCTATCAAAGGAGGAAAATTCTTAGTTTTCCTTGAAAGGATAGCAATTAGATACCAAGCAGTAAAAAATGAGCTTTCCCTTTCTAAAAAAATCAAAATAAAACAAATAAACAAAAAACCCCCACCAAAACCCAAAACTCTTCAGCAATTTTTGGAAGAAATTAAATTTTGCTGATCAACACAGAAGGAACTATTTGTATATTATTGTATATAGGATTAGTTTTTTACTGTAAGTGTTAGGAGGGAGAACAAATTCTTCCAAAAACTTTTAAAGGAGGACAGCTGACAGAAAATCATTAACATGCTTAGTGACAGCTGGACGCTGAATCATAACTTGCGAATTCTTTGATTTCTTTTCTGATGCTGTTTTGATGCAATAAGGTAGACTCATCCGCTTAATTAAAAACACTCTGCAGGGTTTTAATTTTCAAATGAGTCCACAGGAGTCCAGGAATTGAATTGTTTTCTTAGTAAAGCACATGCTTGATATGTTTATTTGTAATGGGTTAGTGTGGAACAAACCAGACTATAGATTGCTAAAAAAACCCCAAAACCAAAACCTCACAGGAAAGCAAAAACAATGGAAAAGATAAGAAATGCCAAATAAACAAGAGGGAAGCTGACTGAGAAGAAGGAACATGCACACCTGCTCCCAGACCAGTCTGCAAGGTCAAATATTCAAAAGGCATTGCTCAGACTATGGCGGTTACCACAAAAAACAGGACACATGTCTAGAAAACGCTGAGGACAAATAGTCCAGAGATGGTCCAGGGATCATCAGCAAGAGGTTACAGGTTTTTAGGGGGAGAGAAGAAAAGCCAGCAGAATCAGTCAAGCTTGGATAAAAAAAATCTTTTCACAACGTTCTCTCCCAGGAACAAAACTCCTGGCTAAACAAAGTGTCTCTAGGCATATAAAGAAAGGCAAAGGACTATGTAAAGAATAAGTAAAAGCCTATATAGTTTGTATGACTTCTTTTTGAATGAAAGCCTATTGATGGGTTCTGAAGATCTTCTACCTGTTTTGACAGTCTTGTACACAGTAGTACTTTTTAAGCTAACGAACAACATTTAAGCCATTCATACTTAGAGACCGAGACCCAAAGTATTGAGAAATCAGGGAGGTGAAGGAAAGCCAAACTGATACTTCAGAATTACACTTGAGAACAACTCACGGGTTACAACATCTATCCTGTAACCACAGCAAGATAGAAAACATAAGTCGGTTTGTTTCCACTAAGTATCAGCTTCAGATATGCACTTTGCATACACATGATTTGCTTTTCTCTAGGTTTTAGCTTTGCTTTTCTGATTTACAAGCCAATTTTGCTGATGTAGCACAAGGAACGTTAACCAAAATACAACTAATAATCTTTTATTGTACTTTCATGAAGCATGGATTTAAATCCAAACTGAAATGCACATTCCTCACCAAACTGTGTCCCTGGTGATTTGCTTCTCATCAATTTAACAGGAGTTAAAGTCTTTGCCTTTATCATGGTGAAAGATGGGCTATGGTGCCCATCATATTATAGGTAACTCACTGTTTGCCCACAACGTGTCCCTAGCAGCTACTGAAAAAATACATGGAGATTTGTAACAGGAGTTCATACAATAGTAACTGGAGGTTCCTTGTTCATTAAAGGAAGGGAACTACATTTGTGATACACACTAGAACAAAATATAACAAAGGTGCAAAGACATATCCAAGTTCCCTCAGGACAGGAAATTGCTATCCCCCCCGAATCCCATCAGCACAAAGCAGTTTGTATTCTCCACAAATTGCACACAGCATCAACAGGAATATCACATTAGAATTTCAAACCGTCTCTGGTAGGGTGATGCCCCTGTCTTGCACGTCTGACAAAAGTGTCTGAATTGCCTTCTCAATCTACCCTGGCATGCTCAGGCTAACTGAATTCATCATACTGTCATTGAGCACTGCTTTAAAACACAGATTTCTTGTTAATTTTTTCTGAAAAAATCGTTCAAGTATGAAAACTTTGTCCAGAAATGCCACACATTCTTTTTTGCATTAAAAGAAAACTAAAACCCCACTTCTGTCTTTTCTCATAGTATTGCTTCCTACAATTTCTCACCTACTACAAACTTATGATAGAGTTTCAAACACAGATATACCTTGATGTAATTGCACTCAAGCCTTTAGAGAAAGTCCTAAGTGGAAAAAAACCAAGCTTTTAGGAAAAATGTTCTTTCATATCCAAGTCTGTGACATAGTGAGTACACTGTTACAACTGATAAAATTACTCCAGATCCTGACCCTTCAAAGCACCCCTGCAGATAACAAAATCTTTATACTTTTTCCACCTGGCTTTTCCAAAAGAACGCCTCAAAAGAAACTCTAGAGCAGAGTAGAATCTGTCTACAGTAGTAGGAACCAACATACAGTGCCTTATTTGCTGCTGTCCTCCACTGTTTTAGGTTGTCAACCATATGTTGAATCCAATTTGTGTGTTTGTACTCAAGGAATCAATAAATGGGAAAAAGTAAAGCAACACACTTGGGAAGGCTCATTGCTTAACTTGTGCTCACTGCTTAACACCAATCAGCCTGGTGTTCAGCATTCAACCTGACACATACATCTTCTAGGCTGCCTGGTAATATTTAGCAAACTGCAGACAAAACAGCTCTGTCCCCAGTCTTTTCCCTGTTGCATTCAAGCATTTTTACTTGTTTATTCCCTCCCTTTACTTTCTGTGACAGGATAGAGAGGGCAAGCATACTTCTGGGAGCAAAGTCAGTAAGTCAAATAGAAAGGAATTGGAACTGTAAAAACAAGCGGGTGGTAGAGAGAAAGTTTCCCTTCAAAGAGCTAATCATCTATTAAACAAGAGATGAGGCCTCAAAACAAAGGGCAGAGAAATTAAAACTGGCATAGAGAATGAGGGCCTGGAAGTTCAGACTCACAGAGTGATGACCTATGGCATCAGCCACCGCATTCCATAATCAGAAACTCTCATCTATTGCTAATCGAGGTAAATTCGTCATTCCACCAAGTAGGATGAACTGCCCATCTTTCTTGGGAGGTGCTCTGCTTAGTGCAGTCATTCTTTTCATCTGGTTTATCTCATAACTCGGCACAATGTTGTGCTCCTTGTTTAACTGAAAAGGCTCAGGAAAAAACCAAACCCACCAACAGACACTGTGCAGCACCAGCTTGATAGGGACACTGTGTTCCCTGTGGTCTTTCTCAGCTTCCTATTCAGTGCCCATAGAAAAGGGAATAAACCCACCTCTCTGTTCCTGTGGAACAAAGTGATGTCCTGCCTGCACTGACATGCTGCTCCAATGGGATCCCTCAACACAACAAACCAGCAGGAGACTGGAGCATCAGTGGCCAGCACACAGCCCAGCCAGAGGGGTGAGCCTGTGCTCAGACAGTGCTCATCTTAAATGCATGATGGTGTGGGAGAGACAACCCATTCTCAAAGGGGATAACTGGGTGACAGAAGATATTAGGGAGATAACTGCTGATAGGTGGGCAGAGGTCAAAGGTTAAATAAAATTGTCCCAAAATACAGAAACAAACACTGCTCAAACTTTTTGACTCCTTGTTCACAGCGTTCTTTAACAATTTATTCTATATACTGTTGATGACCTGAAATCTAATCTTTTTTGTGGGAGAACATGAAAAATTTTTATTTAGTCAGAAGTTGAGTTGGATGGTTTTTTACTGTCTCTGGAATAATAAAAGTCTCTTTGGAACTGTTAAAGAAGTCTTTTCTGGAGAAAATACTTTCTCTCCTCCTTGCACAAACAAATGCATACTTAGAACAAGTGGTGACTTCCCTCTAAGACAAGCTGCCCTCTCCTAGTCATTTCCTTTGGGCAAGACAGTACGTATGATCCTTCTAGGCTCAGCTGCTTCCACAAGCAAATCAGTCTTCCTTTACTGAAGCAAAAAAGCAATTGTTATGTGATGAACAAGGTCAGCCATTTCCTGCTCCACATCTGGAGCCGTGCTGCACTGTCTTGTGCTTCTCTACAGCTGCTAGAAGAGCACTCTTCTGAACAGTGCATCCCCACTTGGCATGGAGCATAATCCTGACTTGCCCTTCCCCTTACACCCCACAAACAGGGATTCCTTATTTGGGCCAGATATGGTGTCCTTGAAAGCTTTGAACTGTAACTGAGACATTTGAAACACGTTGCATATTCCTAGTCCTCCTACAGACTTCTGCAGCTTTTAGAAGAATGAGTTTGCTCCTTTTTTGTTTGGCATTTCTTTAAAAAAACAAAAACAAAAACCTATTCAACAAATTAGAGTTGCATTCTTCCCGGAGGTGGAGGAGTTGTTACATTTTTTTCCTATATAAGTTTAACACGCCTCAGCAGGTTCCCTTATTCAGTATTAGCTGTATTTGCTCCATAGGTATGTCAAACACCCAACATACTGTAAGCAAAGCAATATCTCCGCGTGGATCAGGGATCTGGGTATGAGTTCTCCATGGGTCACGAAACAGAGTGCTCATCCCATGGCAAGCAACAGCTACATTAAAAAATTCCACATTATAAAACTGGTTTTCGCACCCCTTGCATAAAATGCCTCGGCACACAAAAGAAAAACAGTATCTTTTTTTTTGTACTTAAACCAGGTCTTGCAGTTGCTGTCAAGTAGTTCTCCTACATCTCATTTATCATGCAGCCCTGTTTCTTTTTAAGACAAGAAATTAAACTGGCTGTAGACAGGAACCTTGCATTGCTAGAATCAAGATAGTAGAAGATTGTTTCTACCTCTGTTTCTGGTAAAATGTATTCCTTCTGTTGGTTTTGCTCACGTTTTCATTTTCCTGGTAATTATAAAGCCTTGATACACAATCACCAGCTGTTTAAGAAACACAAATATGGAAAAACAAGCTGTTGCCTAATTTTTCCTGTACAGATGCAGAATTACATAACAGAGTCCCTACCATGCAGCCTGATTTTACTGTTCTAAAGGAATGGTACTACTTCCATCCCTCCTTTCAGGGAACTTACTCTGGAAGAATAAAACTGCTCGGAGACATGGCTAGTTGTAATCTGAATTTATCCATTTCCTCTATTTCTTTCTTTTGCCTCATGTAATTCTTCTCCCTTGAGCTCTTTTTGTCTTTTTTCTTCTTTTTTTTTTTTTTGGTTGGTTGGTTGGTTGTTACAGGATAGTCCACAAACAGAACTGACTTGCTTGCAGAATGGCAGGATTATTAAGATCAAGAAGGTTGATGCTCTGCTCTAATGAATTGAGAATGCCAATGGATTTTTAATAAGAGGTCATTTATGTACATACAATACATAGTTATGTCTTATTTATACTGCAGTAGAGGATCAGCCCTGAAGTCAGACATTTAACAAAAGTAAAACCACAAACAAGTCTCTGTCATAGGGAAGTTGGCATCTGGGATGGCATCAAGGAAAACAGCTGGAAGAACAGGCAGAGGAGGCAATGGAAGGAAGGGCAGCTATCTGCATCAACACACAGTGCAACAGAATAATCACAACAACCTCTAGTTATTACAGGGAGACGGTACTATAGGAAAACAGCATTATGAAAGGTGAATTTTGGCTGAAAATTCTTGATAAGACAATTCTAAGTATAGCAATTTTATACTAAATAATTACACAGAGAGAAGGTTGGCAATTGCTGTCTTACAGGAAACCAGTAGTTGAAAGCATGAAAGTCTCTTATGAGTTTAATCAGACCTTTGTTAGAGCTACCATGGAAACCAAGGATATACTGAGAATTCATTTCCTAATATGTGGCCTGTAAGTACTCTGAGTAGAGATAATTTGGTAGCTACATCTATTGGAAATGCAATCAGGACATACTAAATAGGGTGAGACACAGTAAATGTGGTATCATCAGAACAGATTACAGTTCGGCTTTGTCTTTTGATTGTCCTGGTCTAACAGCACTGAGTTGTTTTCAGGCAAATAGAGGGCAAGTGATTTCATAAAAATTGCTGTGTTCATCCAACACAGATCAGTCCTTGGGAAATCATCTCACCCCTGGGAACGTGAATGTGAGTGAGTCCATATACTAACAGATCTTTGCTGTGGGTGATGCTGCAATAAATAAATCTCACAATACTTTCACAATCTCTCTGGGTATTAAGACAGGAAAGCACATAGCCCCAACAGTGTGACACCTAATTTCTCTCCAGCTGCAAGCAGGTGTGGTATTAATTCTGGAATACGGCATTCACAGTAAACACGGTGAATACTTGACTGAATGCAAGAACAGCTGCTCTGAGATGACTGCCATTTATAGGAGGGCT
This sequence comes from Neopelma chrysocephalum, assembly GCF_003984885.1. Lineage (NCBI taxonomy): Eukaryota > Metazoa > Chordata > Aves > Passeriformes > Pipridae > Neopelma > Neopelma chrysocephalum. The sequence continues at coordinate 6,173,122 of NW_020897732.1, read as the reverse complement.
GTGGAGGTTACTAGAAGAAATAAACTGTTGCTTACCTTCCAGAAAACAACTTAAGCATGCAAGTTTCAGCCTTTGGGATGTTTAAACTATATATATGGGGCCTCTGGTTTTACTGGGAACTGGGGATACATGAATATGCAGGGGAAAGTTCTGCTGTCATTTCATGAATTTGGGGCCAAATTTTGTTGATTTGTACAATTTTTGACATTGAAAAGTCAGTGGTTTAGGAAAGATCTCTACTCCATGAATGTACCACCAAAAAAGGCTTGGCTCTTCAAGGATGCTGCAGCCAACAAAGTCCACAGGAAACTGTGCTTTGTGAACTCCACAAAGGGCTGTTCCCATGCTTAGTACCTCCTGAGCATCTTCTGTCCCCACCTGGTGCACACATGCAGAAGCTAGATGCTTGGCATATTCTCATGTGGTTAGAAAGCCTAACTCTAAAGAAGCATGGCTGTCACGTCCCAGTTTGGCTGGAAGTGGTGATAATCCATAATTTTGTGTAGAAGGAAGGGAAAACCTGAACACATAGTTGGGAAAGATGTGCAGGTAGGCTGTGAAACACAGAGGTTACACGCTGGAAACAGAGGACACCAAAATAGCAGACTGAACTCTTTATGACTCCACTGCTAGTTTTGCTGAAAGGCATAGTTTTTGCCTTACTTTGGATTCTTCAGGTATTATAATAAAGTATACTTTAAAATGTTTTTCTCAAAACTGAGATTTAAAGCTATATAAATTCTACTCATAAATGAAATGAAAAAACATGCAAGTCTCCTGCTAATAATTTCCATCCCTCCATTTATTTATTATCTCATTTGTAATGCAATCTGAAAGTCAGCTTCACACGGTGATCTCATCTCAGGTCCCCTAACTATGCAATCTGAAGTAAACCAACTTCCTATTTGTTTCTCTCTGGAGATCCTCAAATAATGTTTCTCAACAGTTCTACACTTATCCTTACAAATTTTTCTGCTGAGTCAAAAGCAAGAATGTGGCTATATAAGTTACATATTTGCCACAGTTTTTCTTCAACCTCTTTTTTCCACTGATCAAGTTGTAGCTTAAAATTAACTTTGTAAGTAAGCTAAATAGGAGATTAATTACTTTCTGAATAACTCTGTTTACAGCCAGGTTAATGATTTTAAATTAACTCTTAAAAGTAACCTTCACTCACCTCAAGGATTAAAAAACTATTTGGTTTATGACAAGCCACATAAATACCTTTAATGCAATTCTATCTTGATACATAGAACATTAGTCATATTTTCCTTTCTCCTTATTCTTTGAAGAAATGCTATATGATGAGGGTTCAATAAAAATGATTCCTCAAATCTTCCCATTCCATCCTTTGCCACGTACAACAACTCTCATAGTCTCATAGTGTAATTCTTCTTTGTCAGTTCTGGCAGGATTGCAGAGTGAGATCTTGAATATCCTTTCAAAAGCACAAAATGTAAGCTAACCAAGTACTTTAAAATCACCATGAGGTAAGCTGTAAAGATGCAAAGTGTCAGCAACCTTTGTTAGGGTTCGTACACACACTTACCTCGTGGTAAATGAGAACAAATATGTGGTAAGGCTCCTGAAGCTCCTAGAGCAGAGCAGATCAGCTACCTCACGTCTGGTGCCAACTTCTCTAGCATTTGGGTCTACAGGGAATGTTCTTTCATTGTTAACTCCCCTATTTCAAATGACCCTCAAACCTGGCCTGGGATGATTTGTTCTGAATTTTCACAATTTCATGCTCAGTATAAGCTGTTTAGTCTTTTCCCTGTTGAACAACAGCGTGGGAAAGGTGGATGAGGAATTTTTGCTGCAAGAGTTGTAGTAGGGATCCATTTATTTTGGCAGTACCTCCAAAAACCTCCTATATTAAGATGTCTTTTAAAAGAACTGCTGAGTGTACTTGGAAAATGGGCTGTTCCTTGCAGTGGTGGGATCTCTGGGGCAGGAGCTGGCAGCTCTCCAGGGATGCTGTACCAGAACAATTTTTTCTTTCTCATCTTGACAACGTAAATGTATGGGACAAAATTCAGCAGAAGTGGGAGAAGGGAGGTAGTCCTTGCTGAGACTGTGGGTACCACAACCACTTTACAGGCAGTACCCTTTTTCCATGCTACCAGTTGAGAGATGCTGATTCCACAAATGGCATTTCTCAAAACACTCCATTTTTCAGCTCCCAGCTCTGTGCTCATCCTCTGCTGGGCCTTTTAAAATCTGTCCACATAGCACATGTAGCACACATGCTCTCATCTCCTGGTCTCTCCTCCGGGACAGTATGAAAGAAGCCTGCTTGAGTTCAAGTGTTTGGACAACACTCTCAGGCACATGGTATGATTCTTGGGGTGTCCTGTGCAGGACCAGCAGTTGGACTCAATGATCCTGATGAGTCCCTTCCAACTCCGCATATTCTACGATTCTATGAAGCCTTTCACAGAACAATTTCACTTATGCTGCTACTTCCCACATAATTTCTGACATCTGGAGAACTCAGTTTTTAGAGCTCACTGGTCTCATTTTTCTTAAGGATTACACTTGCTCCATCCAGGTGGTGCTCTGGTCATCTTCAAGCTCTCTTAGATCATGAGAAACAAGGAACTTAATAAACTTGGCTCAACCCATCTCTCCTATCCTCATCTCATCAGAGGAGAATTCTGGTGCAGTAGAAATCATAGAGCCGCTATCTCATTCCTAAGACATACATGTGCCTTTGAACACATTACATCACATTCCCTGTCATTTAATGTTGATTTTTTTTTTAGTTTCTAAATTTTACAGGTGCACATTTTTTATGTTATCTCTTCTGGTTTTGGTTGTTTGGGTTTTTTCACTGACAAGATGTGGAAACAGTAAAAGCCAAGTCCTGATACATGAGAAGGTGCTCTGGTTGTCAGTGCTGGGACGAAGATATCCAGCATTTTGCTTTGGTTAATTTAGAGGCCACAGGGTGTTCCCTTAGAAAAATGAAGTTGGAAGGGACCTGATGTTTCAGTTCTTTGTGTATTGAACACCCAGCTAAGGGAGGACAACATTCCTGTTCCCTAGAGAGCAGTTAAAACAGATGCTGAAAGTCCCTGAAGGAGAGTTGCTCTCTGAACCCTGCAGATCATGACCAGCTGAGAAACAAAGAACTGTGGGAGATTTATTGCGACCAAGAAAACAATTTCTGAAGACAAGGACCTGCCCAGTTACCCTTGGGGTATGTCGTTTGGCAGTGCCACAGCAGCAGCTGCTGCTGTACTGCACTGCAGCCTTTATGTGGCAGCAGAGCCCAGCTCTGCTTCAGGCCACCACAACAGGCAGCCACAGGCAAGGGGCCAAACTCGCGAAGGACAACTTCAGGGCAACACTGTGGAGGGGTTACAGGGCACTATTTTAAGCACCAAATCAGTGCTTAAAGACCATTCTTCCAAAAGCAAGACAGCCTATACAGTGGTGTTTTAAATAATGGTGTCAGAAGCTTCAGGTCCTTCTATGAGGGATTCAACATTAGCAGGAGCAGAATGCAGTCAGTGCTAACCAGAGAGCAAACAGGTCCCTAGTGACTGTATGGAGGGCATGTAAGGACAAGATCCTCCAAAAATCTCAGTCTTCAACTGAGTTAGCTCATTTAGATGGCATGGCAAGGGTGTGAAAGCTGTCGTTCAGATTAGCCACTGCCTACTCCATCACATAATTCCTATCTCCTTATCTCAACCCACCATACCAAATTCATGGACTTGCAGCTTCCAGAAGTATTTGAGAAACCTAGTTTCTAAATGTTACTAAGGAAACAAAGCTGTTTGTCCAACTGCAGCTAAATCTACATGACCATTACTAACTCATACTCCAGTCTGTGCCTGATTTTGCAGTCCCATCACTCGAGCCAGACCAAGCCTGATGCTGACATTCCACACGCAGAGCCAGAAGTGCAGTGCAAGCCTGCTTTCCTCTGACTGACCTTTCTTGCCTGAAAATCCACTGGCCAGGAAAGCCTCTTGGCCAAAGTTACTGATCCAGCCTATAGGAACATTTGGCTTCAGCGTCATCTTGAGCCCCCAGACAATGTTATAGTACAAGCACACGATAAGGAATGGTAGCTGGTAAGAGAAAAACATTGCCATGATCTACATTGAAAAACCTTTGCAAATGCTGTTTCAAAGTGAGTAAATATAATTGATCTTTTTAAATTCAGTAATAAACAAATTAAAAAATGCTTTCGGATTAAAATCAGTGAAACTATTTGCCACATTTGTATAAAGTAAATAATATAGCTTAACCCTGCACTGATTCATTTACTACACTTACAGCATTATCTATTTCTTTAGGCATCAAAAAAATTATCAAAGCTGACTTTTTGAAACATAATGATTTTAGGATCCCTTCCTGTATGAAAAAAAGCAGCCAAGGAATTTTAAACCTTTTCGGTTTTAAAGAATTAGACTAAATTTCCAATGTAGGTTGAATTCTAAAATCAAATTGTCTTGAAACACAAAATGTACCAGGAACATTTAGGGGAAAAAATAGCTTCCATAAACTCAAGATTCAATTTTATTTAGAATATAAAAATCATAGAAACCAGGTTTTCACAATTACAGTGCTAAAAATTCTATTACATTAATGAAATAATAATAATAATAACAATAACAATAATAATAATAATAATAAAGACTGAAGTAAGAAAATAGGTAGGGATTTAAAATGTCACAGCCTGACATTTTCCATAATAAAAGAGCAAAAGTTGAAGGTGGTATTAGTGGTAGCAATAATTTTGAGTCTCCAAAGAGAGTTCATTAAACAATCTTCGCTGACATCTCAATCTATGTAAAAAGCAAAGGCATGGAAGGAGAAGTGGATGACTTTCAGAATCTTAGACTTTCAATTAGGAAAACCTCACCAAGAAGAGACAGAAAAGTACTTTGATCAGAGTTGGAATGGAGGATCTGTTTACAGATGTTAATTGAAATAAATTGTGCAAAAACACCAAGGAAGGGAAATGTTTTCCTAGAAGTGAATTCCTTATTGGTTAAAGACTGTGCATTCATTTTCTTTTGGGCCTTTTCCAAGGAGATGTGCCAAATATGATAACAAACACTGAAACGGGGTAACAGCTAGGATCTAACAATCACAATGTGATCAGAGCAGAGATGCTGAAGTATTAAGCACAGCAAAACAACAAGCAAAACAAAGGTTTCTACCTGAAGCAAATCTGAATTTGAAAACGAGATAACCAGAACAAAATCTGACTTGCAAGTTTGCAACCTACAGTAATAGAGAGTATGAATTACAGACCAAGAAAGAAACAGGCTTCTGATCTTACAGGGGCAAAGTACAGACGGGGAGAACATAGTTCAGGGTAGGAACATTGCACTGTATCTAAGCAAAGCTCCTCTGAAAGTAAATTTGAAAATGATCTGATAACTTTTCAAAATTGAAATGTATGTTTACATTTACCTTCACTGACATTTGCTCCATACTGTTTTCTCTTAAGCAAGTGAAGATGCAGGAAGTGTTCAAACCAATTTGCTGAAGAGCTCAATGACTCACTGAGGAGTTATGCTACACAACAACCAATGTAGGAATTCAAAGCCCTGCCACAAGTCCCCAACATACTGTCAGGCTTTTCAGTTTTAAAAATGAGGACATTTTCGCAGCAGCAAGAAAGATCTGCATTTGTAATATAGTCCTGACTCTCCTAAAGTGAGACTGCTGCACTTATAACAACCCTTTACACTCAATTCATTACTTTCCCTCTCAGCAACAAAGTTTGTGTCTTCATTATTTATATATATATATATATATATATATATATATATATATGATTACAACAACTCGCCCTATCCCTAAGGCAGGACCTTATGCACCATTTCACTGAACAAATGCCTTCCTTTTAAGGCAGCAGGCAGCAACTGAAAAAAAAGGAGCAGAAACACCAACTCAGAGCACTCCTGGGGGCTCAGAAGAGGCACAGGGAAGCTGTGCATGATGTTTCCTTTTGCCCATCCCCAAACTGACTCAACATCTTAGTTTACAAATGGCATGCATAGCTGAAGCAGACAACTTTCAACACACAGTCAAATGCACATGTTTTTAACAGAACTGCTCTGGAGAGTCACAGCTTGGATGTTCGAGGACCATGTGTTGCACGCCCACAAATTAGACAAGTTCAGGAATAGTATTTTTTTACCTATTTAAAAACACTGGGTAAAAATCAGACCATTTTTAGTGTAATGTTGGAGAAGCTTCTAGGAGCTTATATATCAAGGAATTATCATGCAGATACCACAACCATTATTCAACAAAAAATTGGCAGCATCTACAGTATGAACCCAAGGTTTCTGAAGGGAGAGGGGAGTTTTAAAAATTTATCAAAATGGCCTGGACACACATGAACTTTCTCTGACACATTTATCATTTAATTTTCCTTTAAATGGGACTGGCAAGCTCTTTGACTAATGCAATGAACCAGAGACATGTTACAAAAGCTTTAATAAGGAGTTCTCTATAATTTTCCAGTTGTGTCAGCACAATGAGTCTGACTGCATCCAGAAAGATGCATCTCTCAAACACAATCCAGACCTTCCACAGTCAGCTCCTTGGCACCCTCCATAGCCACCAGGTCCTGGCTTATGACTCTCAGCTCACAAGGGTCTCTCTGCCAAAAAGGTGTGCTGCTGTCTTTAGCTCCCTCATCCTGCAGCTGCAAGACCAGACGAACCAGTCCATGGCCTCTGGCTGTCACCTGGAAAGGATGTTTACACTGCAGCAGTCCCTATAGCAGTTGAAACAACAGCTGAGCACACCTAGCCTTCATCTAGCTAAGGTGTAGTACGTCCAGTTTATGCCTTCAAAGGTACGAGTAAAGAAGTTTCAGAGCTCACTTTTCCTTCATAGAATCACAGAATTGTTAAAGTTGGGAAAGATAAGATTACCGAGACCAACCATTAACCCAGTACTACCGAGTTCACCACCAAACCACATCCCCAGGTGCCACATCCACATGCCTTTTGAACACTTCCAGGGACGGTGGTTCCACCACTTCCCTGGGCAGCCTGTTTCAATAACTGACAACTTGACCATCCTTGCAGTGAAGAAATTTTTCCTAATATCGTATCTAAATCTCACCTGGTACAACTTGAGGCCATTTCTTCTTGTCCCATCTCTTCTTACTTGGGAGAAGAGACCAAGACCCACCTCACCACAACCTCCTTTCAGGTAGTTTTAGAGAGTGATAAGGTCTCCCCTGAGCCTCCTTTTCTCCAGGCTAAATACCCTCGGCTCCCTCAGCTGCTCCTCATAAGACCTATGCTCCACACTCTTCACCAGTTTCATTGCCCTTCTCTGAACATGCTCCAGCACTTCAATATCCTTCCTGTCGAGGCTGTTAAAAACCAGTAATAAACCAATCACTTCCTTCACTTTGTGTTATATCTGGAGCAACATCATGAAGAGAGTTGGATCCCATTCATCTGGAAATAAGGTTTTACTCTTTTGTTGAGCTTTGAAATTAATTGTATCTGCCTTTAATCAGTGATTCTATTTAGGCATAATGATGTTCCCAACTTGCTATACTTCAAATTAAATATTTTTCTTATGGTATTCACTGAACTAGAATCAGTACAGTAAAATCCAGCTGTGCCACAGAACCACAAACTGGAATAGGTCAGCAGGAACCTTTGGAGATCATCCGGTCCAACTTCCTGCTCTAAGGAGGGTTATCTACAGCAGATTGCTTGGGGCCACATCTAATGGGGTTTTGAACAGCTCCAAGAATGGAGGCATCACAACCTCTCTGGGCAACCTGTGCCAGTGCTTGACCATTATTTGAGTAAAAAAGTTTCTACTTGTGCTTACATGGAATTTTTCATATTTCAGTTTGTGCCAGCTGTCTCTTGTCCTGTCACTGGACACCAGTGAGAAGAGTCTGCCTCCATATTCTTTAATTCCCCCATCAGGTACTTATATATGTGGACAAGATCACTCCCCAGGTTGTACAATCCCAGCTCTCTCAGCCTCTCCTCACATATCACAGGCTCTATTTGTTAATCATCTTTGTGGTCTTTTGTTGGACTCACTCCAGTACATCCGTATCCCTCTTGTACTGGGGAGCCTAACACTGGATCCAGCATTCCAGGTGTGCCTCACCAGTGCTGAGCAGATGGGAAGGATCACCTCCCCTGATCCGCTGGCAGCATTCCTCAAAGTGCAGCCCCAAGAGGGCTTTGCCCTAAGAACACCCTCCTAGCTCATGTCTACCAGAACTTCGCTGCTTTTCCAGCCAGTGAGCCCCAAGCTGTCTGAGTGCATGGGGTTATTCCTTCCCAGGCACTGGACTTTGCATTTCCCTTTGTCAACCTTCACTGTATTCCTGTTTGCCCACTCCTCCAGCCTGCCCAGATCCCTCTGAATGGCATTACACACTTGTGGTAAATCAACCACTGCTTCCAGTTTGGGATCATCTGCCAATGTGGGAAGAGTGCGCTCTGTCTTACCAACAAGGTCACTGATGAAGCTATTAAGAGGTACTGGAGCCAGCATTCACCCCCAAAGCACCCCACTAGAGACTGGTGTCCAGCTGGACTTTGTGCCATTGATCATAACTCTCAAAGCTCAACACTTCAGCCAATTTTCAGTTCACCTCACTGTCCACTTATCTAATCCATACATCACCAGTATCTCAAGGAGGATTTTACGAGAGATACTGTCAAAAGCCTCACTAAAGTCAAGGCAAACAACATCCACTGCTCTTCCCTCCACCTCCAAGGCAGTCCTCTCATTGTAGAAGGCTATTAGGTTGATTGAGCATGAACTGACCAACCTAGTAACAGCGCTTTATAAATCCATGCTGTCTACTCCCAGTAACCTCCTTGTCCTTCATATATTTAAAAACAGTTTCCAGGATTATTTGCTCCACCACCTTCTCAGAGATTGAGATGAGTCTGGCTGGCCTGTAGTTTCCCAGATGCTATTTCTTGCCATTCTTGAAGATAGGAAGGAATCTTCCTTGCTCTCAGTCCTTGGGAACCTTCCCTGATTGATACAACTTTTCAAGGAGTTGAGAGTGGACTAATGATGACATTGGTCAATGATGCATTCCATCATGTCCCATGGATTTCTGCTCATTTGATTTGTTCAAATATTCCCTGTCCTGATTCTCCTTCACAGAGGGTAGGTTTTCATTGCTCAAGACTTTCCCACTGGTCTCAGATGCCTTGGATTCCTGAACACAAGTCTCATCAGTACAGATCAAGGCAAAGAAGGCATTAAGTGCCTTGGCCTTTTTCATGCCCTTTGTGACCTGGTCCCCTGCCCTATTCAGGAGTGGGCCCATGTTTCCTCCTGTCTTCCTTTTGTTACTGATGTGCCTGCAGAAAGCTTTCTTGCCTCCCTTCACATTTGCTGCCCGAATCGATTCCAGTTGTACTTTGGCTTTGCAACTCCACCTCCGCATGCTTGGACATTCCTCTGTGTTCATACAATGAATGCTTCCCATATAGAGCTACATGAGTTTACAACAAAATTCTTTTTTAAAAAACGAAAGAACAGAACCAGACATTTACACATTTCATTCCAATTCTGGGGTCTTCAGTTCCACTTACCCGACCTGTAGCGCTCATCCCGTGACCCTGAGGACCTGCGACGGTGATATCGAGAGGAAGAGGACGGAGTAACAGGAGTTCGACGTTCTTGTGGTAATGCCTGGTCCACTCCTGCAATAATAAAAGAAACCAAACAGCTCATTCTGATTGAATTTTTGAAGATTTATAGTGAGGGGGAGTTAAGCATACACTAGAAGCAGAAAATGAACATTCAGTGCACGTCATGTCAATACACACTACTCGCCTCTGGTCAGCTTTTCTGGTGTGGTTATTTTCCTGATTGCCTTTAAGGAACCATTTTTGCAGGGTAATGGACAACATAAGAAGAGCACACAGATAGTAAGCTTGGAGATTTTTTTTCCCCCCAAACAGATGACTTTTCTTTAAGCAGTATTTAGGAAATATTTTAATGAGCTAATGAAGGCAGACACCATTGCAATAGATATTGAAACCTTCCTGCACATTGGTTTGTAAGAAAGCCTAGCCCGTGTGTATCATCTAAAACCTCATCTGGTTGGATGATATCAGCTGGTGACAACACAATACTAACCTGTGGAAAATACAGTAATATCTATAGGCATTTTTAGCTACCAAGGGCCAGAAGGCAAACAATAACTGCACCAAACCAGGCTGAAAATAGCAACCTATTCCAGTGAAATAATAAAAGTAGCCTTGTAATATATATACCTGCAGCATCTCAGTATGCTGGGCCTAAATATCAGTATTTTTAGACTGAAACCTTTTATTCATCCCTTTCTCATAGTGAATTTGCTTTCTTTTTTTATAGTATTTTCTTGAAGGCTTCTTAAAATTACAGTAGTGGTATGACAACAGCATCATAGATAAACACTTCTAGAAACTGATGTTCCTTGACAACTTCCAGAGAAGAGTGAAGGCAATTACTTACACAGAAAAGTTCAAACAAACAATAGGAAAAGAAAGCAAACCTGCATCTGTAATAGTGGCATAATATGGTACCCTGCTCTCTTCCAGAGAAGAACCTGAGCAGACAAGCCCAGTAAACGATGCATTCAGGTTTGAGCTAACAAAGCACAGGGCCTTGGGCGCTGTGATGCACAAGGGTAAAGAACAAGGAGTACCTGAAAAAAATAAATTGATGCTTTCTTATGGGTTTTTTTGCCTTTAAGAAGTAGTTACACACTATGTGTAACTGTTAAAACAGAAGTAAAACTGGCCTCTTGTGCTTAGGGTTCAAATGGATGACTAATAATTTGAAATTGGATTCAACAAAACAACGCATGTAAATATGTTCATATTTTTCAATTAAAACACAATGTACAATCTCTCCACTACTATTTCTGAACTACTCAATGCCAGCTTACTGGAGAGGATAAGCGTTTACATTTGTGGAAACAATAATTTTTATGTAGAATACAAATCAACCAAAAATGCTGTGATGACTTCAATCAATCTCAGTTAGGTTTCAACAGGCTCTTTAAAAAGCATATTTAAAAAAAAAAAAAAGTTGGCATTGTATGCTTAGTTCTTTGTGAAAACAAACTGCACTCAAAATCCAGTTTCTCTTTTAAATCTTTGGAATATCAGCAATGTCAAGTCTGCTTTGATTTTGTGGAAAAATGGCTGGTTGGCTAAAAAACATACTTGGAGTAAAATCTCATAGGCGCCTAAAAGACAGAATGAATCCATAAATTTTCTTCTACTCAGATTGTGATTAATAATTCACACTCTTAAATCAAATAACATGTCTTCATTTAACTCCTCTGTCTCCACATACAGTACTGTGTAATTTCTCTTGCCCTTGTATTCTTTAAGGCAGGTGAACTTGACTTCTGAATCACTGAAATAATCAAAATAAATACTTTTGCCTCATTTTTATACTCAGAATTTTTCCTTCTTTATTTGGTCACCCTGAAAATGAGTAATACATAGTTAATAATAAAATTAATTTTGGTTGAAATTTTTCCAAAAATTATCTTTCAGTCCGTATGGGATGCTAAGCATCATTATTCATCTCAGTCCCCATCCACATTGTCAGGAATGAAACAATCTCTAAAAATCACATATATTTACAAAAATCCTAAAAAAACACACCCAAAAATTGTAGACCTAACACTGCTGCTGCGTGACAGAGGTTTGTGAAAAAAGCAGTGCCACGCTTCCCATGCAAATGACTTGTGTAGGGCAATGGCATGTGGAGAAAAACAAAGATAATTGAGGAGTTGCCACTTCAGTACAACATCGTGATGATACAGGAAAAGGGGATTAACTGCATCTTTCAAACAACAATAGGCTTTAGAAACTAAAGAAGAGAAATTAAAGAAAACTAAAGAAGAGAAAGTAAAGAAAACTAGAGAAGGAGAAATTAAATTGTGAGCAAAAGCATCAGTTTCAGAGGTGCGCAGCTGCTGCAGGAGGGAGATTTTTCAGGCAGACCTGAAAGTCATTGGATAAAATACGTTCAAGCCTGTGGTTTCCTTTTCCTGGCCTAGTGGTTGTGAGACACCTCAAGTGTCTCAGTCTCTTCTTCTGCAGCTCTGGGAAATGTAAAAAGATCTTTTTCCAGGTGTGAAAAAGACAGTGCACATAAAGTGACATCAAATGCTTCCCCTGCTGTGGCAGAAGACAGCAGGACACACAATTGGCCTGGCAGCACTGCCGCTCACAGCACTCCCTGATGCTGCCAAGGGCTCTTCCCTTCTCCAGCTCACCATGGACGTCATGCTGCTTCTTGTTCTTACTAAAGATCCACAATTCTCTCATCTAATCTTAAAACTGAGACACTTCCCCTACTTTACTTCCCTTTACTTTGCATTCACGTGTTTGTTCTTCTAAGTAAATCAGTTGTGACCCAACTGGTAATATGGATTTTCTTCATAGAATCAGGAAAGAGAGAGCCTCAACATCCTGCACTAATAGTCATTCAAGGTCATAAAAAACTAAATAAGAATACAAAAATGTCTTCTGTATTTATGAGCTGTGGGGATTATTTGACGGCTTTACTTCCCAGTTTCCCATATATATAAAAACAGTGACTAAACCTCTACTTGTATGGAGCAGGACGTGAACTCGGCTCACTGATAGCACCAATTAACCATGAGGAAGTTAATGCTGCACTAAAATACTGAGGAGAAGCTCTCCATCAGCCACCTGTGGGGAGACCTCTTCATACTACGTTCCTTTAACGTGCGAAAAGAGAAAGCACTGCCCAACTTTGGAGAGAGAGCAAGAAACTGGATGACAGTTCCCTGCTGAAGGGGCTGGAGCAGGAATTAGCTGGCATCGCCTGGACTCACAGCTTGGCTTCCCGTGCACCCGCTCCCTCGCACGGCACCAGTGATGGTGTGAGACAAAGTGCACAATAGGAAAACCTACACGCTGCCATTCCTGAGCGATGGGTGGGAGTAAAAGCCATGCAGAATAATGAGTACCATGAAATCAGTGAATTGTTGCCATAAATAGCGAAGCGGTGTTAACAGCCGAATCGTTCACCTCCATGAAGGCTCTGGTGGTATAGTGCAATAACAAGCATCGTTTTTTTTTCCCACTTCTACTTCTGAACATAACTAAACCCCAAAAATTGATGGCTTTCACAGCTAGCACAAGGGTCTGTGAGTTAAGTGCTAATGCTTGTTCAAGTGCAGCTTCGCCCAGATGCATTTGTGAATCGGTGGAAGCGGTGGCATAATGGGCTTTGAGAATCTGTACTTGGATCAATTCCTAAATTTCAGGACAGTAGAGCAATGAATGGCTTTTCTAAAAGAAAGGACAGTGTCACACCAGTGTCCTGTGTGCAGACACAATCGCAGTCACTGTCAAATTGGCATCATTCTTAATAATAACATGTTCTACTTAGCACTAGCGATTGACTTGTCACAAGCCACAAAGAATTTTAGCAAAATATATATGCCTGGAACACGGATGTTTTATATGAAAGGCTGAGAAATCAGCCTTTACGGTCATCACATTTCACATAAGCATCAACAGGTGCACTAGAGCAAACAGCCACATTCTTAATACAAGCTAATGCTGCTAATGCGGGATTCAGCTTGCAGATTAAGACACCTATATTTGGGTGTCTACAAGAAGGTGCTTAAACTAAGCAAGCTCCCATTATGAAAAACAGAGACCTAGACCAGGACTCAGAATTCTAAAGAAAGGTGTCCAACTTATTTTCAGATGTTGTGGGCTATGACACTTGGCTTGACCAGAATGGCATATTATTCCCTTTAAGTCTTGTTTTACGTGTCCTTGCTCTGTGCAGATGTCTCCTGTACCACAAGAAATCCTGAACACTATTAGACACCTATCTTCAGGCAACTACATAAGCCCAGTGAAGCCTTGAGAGGTACGCAGGTGGTCAGTGGAGGTATCTGCTTTTGAATAAACTGAAAAGCTCTCTGGGTTTCATCAACTGAATTAACTGTGTCTCTTCACATAAGAATGGAAGCTTAAATATAAGGTTCATAGGCAGACAACTTAATGCAGATATATCAATCCACAAATCCTAATCTGCAAGCTGGGTCCTGTCTTGACTGTATTTAGCTGAAAATGCAAGAGCCTCAGTAAAGCTATTTAAGCAATACTACTGCAAGCTGGATAGCTTTAACTGCATGGAAGGTACAGAACTGTCAGCTGGAACCAGGCTTCACCTCCTTTTTTTTTTTTGCCTTCACCTCTTTGTTCTTCCCTTCTTTATTACTTCTTTTCGTAGCTAAATTGCAGTGCTATGGGCTGATAGTGTGGCAATAGCTGCATTGCCCTCTCCAACAGAGGACAATTGTTTCCTTAATGACAGCTGACAAGCTGCTTTGATATATCTCTTATTCCTATGCCTGTGTGAAATTTTTGAATCTAAAAATATCTAAAAGCTGAAATGTCAAATTGACAAGAAATAGAAGGAAGGCATTCTTAGACACAGGTTACATTTATTGTTCTAAAACTAACTTACAGTGTGTGCCCCCCAGGAGAGAGAGCTGTAGGATAAACTCAACAACTCCAGGGCCAGTGGGAAGGAAGGCAAACAGTGCTTGCAGTGCAGTTTTAAGAAATGGTATTTACCTTCTCTTCACAGTATTTCCTGAGCTTCTATGCAATGCTTGATGTCTCAGCTTTAAAAGCAAAGCCAGGTGGTGAACACATCGTGTATTTTGTAAACAGGCTAAATGTCACACCATCCCCACGGAACTTCTTGCTCAGAATGTTATTTCACTCTTCCCATCAAATATACAAGTAAGTAATGAATTTACTGGATAAGCCAAAGGAGATTTAAAATGCAATTCTTCTAACCAAAGACATCCAGGAAAGTGGAGAGACTTTCTGCGAGATAAATCTGGAAAAACTCGAATTTCTGATTAGATTTGTTTAATTTACAATTTTTCCTTCACAGATGAGCTTACTTCCGCACTTGGTCCTGATTTCAAACAAACCACAAATTTCAAACTGATCTCCTTCTTTCCTTATTACAATCTCAATTTTGCCTTCCAGCATTTCCTTGCAAGCTTTAGCTTTCAGTTCAAGTTTAATATGGATATCACAGGCCTCTTTTTTTCTCTCCTTTATCTTAGTGACAGTGGACATCACATTACAGCTCCAATTCACATGTGATGTTTGATTTCCATTGTTCTTTAGACAGTCACACAGCTTCAGGGTACCATCTGAAGATTCTCTTAGGAGAAGGCTACCTATTCACACAGCAAACACATTCACCAATGTGCTGGTCAACTCATACTGCAGACAAATTTGGGCAGCATTGTGAATCCCAGCAATTTCTCATTTTGACAGTGGCACCCAGCTCTTCAAACACCTCCACGGGCTCTACCTCCACTGCCCCAGCCCTCAGTGAAGCACTTCCTTTCTACCCTCCATCGCTCACGTCTGACTGAGCCGTCTTTCCTCACCCATTTGTCAAGATTTTTAAAGCAACTTTCATGTTTCCCCCTATGCTCTTGTGTTCAGCAGATGGTGTCCATTGCCATTCAACAGATATTTTACTGGAAATCTTCAAATTCTTTGAAAAACACTCCAACTCTGATGCGTACTAAAGATATCCTCTCGGACGAAAAATATCATGCTGAGTGCTGAAACCACTACCTGCATTACTAACTGATTTCATCATGTACTCATTTCTTCCCTTACAGTCATTTTTTGGCCTTAATATTAGGGTGAAAAGTGAAGAAAGGTATTTTTTTTGCTCTGTGTTTGAACAAGGTTTACTATTATGAGGTTATGGTGCAGGATAGAAAACAGAGATGCCCAAAAAACAAAGAATGGTAACTGGGCTCTCAGTAGAGTAGCAAAACCAAAGCAGTAACCAGTTCTCAGATGCTTTCTGCGCCTTCCTATTTAACCAAACTAGGCTCTGCAAACCATCCACCAGTTCAAACCAAAACTCTTCTTTAAACCCAAACCTTACTAAGCATTTGTCTACATGCCACAGTTTCTCATCTGTGAAACATCTGTCACACTGTTTCCATGTGTTGTCCAATGCATATGCCTTTCAAGGAGATGAGATACATGTTCTCAACACACATACGTGCTCTGAAATGCCCCATCATGGTTATCCCTTGATAAGATCTTCAAGAATTAGTAAGGCAGATGTGATAGGAACACTTGTTAGTGTTAATAAAATGAATACATGAGGGTATTTTTTCAGTTCCAGAATCAACCTTTGTTTAAACATTTCTTTGCAATCCAAATAATGTTGCAATCCAAATAATGTCTGTGGAAGAGAAAATGAAATTGTAATCACCAAGTTTACTTGGAGTGCCCAAAGGGTTAGCAGCAGAAATAGTTGAAAGCAAATGCATGCACGCAAACACACAGAAAAGTATGCAAATGTATGCACACATTACAGATATATATTAATATATGTGTCATGCTAATGACAGAGGCTATGGAAATTGGTTCCTGTAATTCTACAGAAAATTGTTCCTTTGTAAGGTAAAGGGATCTTCTGTGCAAATGTATTATCTTCTCTGCACTGTGTAGCTTGAAATGTCCCCAGGCTGGTGCTGTTGGGGCTCCAGCAGCAGGAAGTGCAGCGATCTGTCTCTAGGCCTGTGAAAGGAGCAGCAGGTGCCTTTTAAGCACTGCATCTCACAGATTTATTAGCCATAATAAATAAAGCACTGATGACTGGTCTACATGGTTACACTACAAATAGAGCTACATTGGTGGTACCAATGATGGGAAATTACAGAAAGCAATCTAGTGTAGACACAGCACTTCATTAAGAGAGAATGAACCACCCATGTTTAAGCTGTTAGAAGCAAAGCTTAATTGATAACAACATTGTCTCTGTTCTGTGAATGAATAATCAAATTTCCTGGCAAAAGACTGGAAGCAAATTGGGCAAAACCACAGCTTATGGGGAATGCAGGTAATTTAGTTATTTTTCTTCTAGGGAGGGTTTCTCTCAATAGCGCGCATGCAGCTGTCCACGTTATCTTACCCAGAACTGAGTGATTGAATCAAGATAATCTTCAGAAAGTTATTCTAAAATAAATGTCTATTTAAATGGTTATTCTTTCAGCTCTTGGCTGTCATAGTTCCTCTACAGAGATAGCAAGAGAAAGGTCACTGCACAAGAGGGAGTGGGATATATGTACAGATATAAAGGTCCGAATTCAGTATGTTTTTTAGATGTAAGACACACAGGCACACTAAGAAAAGAAAAACTACTCTGTGCACAGAGCAGCTCCTGCTACAAACTGACATCCTGAGAAAGCATTTTGAGGAAACAAAGCTGTACTTTTGTCTCCCTGACTTAATGCAGGTGGAGATTCAAAGGGAAATAAAAAGGGGGCTCCCCCTACCCCTTCTCCCATTAACACTGCCAAATGCAACACATCCGTTCCGGATTTCTGGATGTTCGACAGCCTGGCTGGAACAGTACAAATGTCCTTTGCATATGTGCAGTCTGTGCAGCATCTGGATGTGTCAAGGCCTACTGTGCATGCACTGCGGAGTCAGCCTGCAGATGTGCAGTGGATCCGCCACATCCCTTGAGTGACACACACATCCCTTGTGTGTCACTCACTGCACGTTTGCTGTACAGCATATGTGACAATATGCTCTCTGGGATTATCCTCTCAGAAACAGGGAGCTAAGAGTGAACTATATCACTGGAGGAGTATCAATCACATGGTGGCCCAGCTTTACCATTCATTAGTCCCATTCCTAAATAGTAACAGTTCTCCCTTTCTAAAATGACAACATCTCAATAAGCATGACAAAAAGACCATTATATGTCTGTGTGTGTTCATATATGTCTATAGTCAACCCTTCTACTGCCTACATTTAGCACTTACATGGTTTCATATCATTAATACTGTTAACTCTGTAATTGCAATTTACACTTAATCATTCCCATTTTGCAAAAATCTTGTGCAGAGGAAATTAATCATGTCAGACTGAGGGAACCTGACTTAGAGCTCCCACATAAGAGGAGAAATACAAATACAGTCAGAATCCCATATGGATCTCCTCCCTAGTCTTATGACAAATTGGCATGAGAATGAGTGGAGAAAGGTTTCTGAAATAGATAATGTTTTTACAGGTATGCCTTGTCCTGACAGAACTGCAAAGCTTATCTTCCCTCTAGCCGTCTCTAACACCACATCTGGACTGCCTGTAGAAGTGTGGGCAAGCACACAGGCAAGAGTGTGATGTCCTCCATGTGCCTCACGGTTGGCAACAGAAAATCTGGCGTCTTGAGGGGCTGTAAATCCTCTGCAGCCTTGCTATAAATGCAGGGAATGAGAGCAGAATGCCTGCCACCAGCCACGAGTCCCCACAGAAGGCAGGATGGGTACCTGGGAAGGGCACGGCTATGCAGGCATGGCTGGGGTCATGCCTTGCCAGTTCACACTGCAGAGACCTAGCCCTGTACAATGTTCTTTCTCCAGTCTGCTCTACCAGCCTGATGCCTGTTCTTAAAATTCAGTCTGCTTCTGACTGGTTTGGATGTGAGTAGAGCTCAGGTGAAGATCTCTCCTCGAAAACAGCACAGTATTAGGGGTGCTTAGATTTTTACAGCTTCCTCCAGAATCTGGTGAGCTTGGACCTGTTCAGAGCCCTGTGAAAAGGCAGTGCCAAAATGGGAATTAAAAACACACGCCTGCCTGTGTTTCACCAGCTTGTTGTATGAAACCTCCTCCAAAGTATCCACAGTATGGAAGCTAGAGAAGTGTTAATATGCTCAAATGTTACTAAGTAGAGCTATTCTTTCTCCCTTCCCATCACTTCACTTTTAGGCAGACGAAAGCCAGCAACGGCCTCCCAGATGTTGTCCTTTGGTTGTCCTGCCTTGCAACTGGCAGCCCCATGTTTATCATACTGGCGTAGGTGTCTACCAGAGGCTTCCAGATGAGGTACAGTTATATACAGATACGGACTGGAAAAGATACATTCATCGTGCTCACCAAAACGAAAATAAAAGAGAGGCCGGTTTCCTGCTGTGCTGGCTGCTCTCTCTCTAGCGGCCGCTTCCCGGATGTCACAGACACCAATGTTGGCAGTGCGGAGCATTCTTCTGGCAGCTCCTTCACTGTGTTGCAGTCTACACCGTACCGCGGCAGCTCCATTCGCTGCTGTAACAAGTCGAAAAAAACTAATTAATTCACGTTTAGTTTTTTTACATTTGTTACAGCAACGAGTGGAGCTGCTGCCCCCATGCAGTAGAGCACACACGCACACGCACGCACAGACACCACAGGACACTCACGGAGCCAACGCGGGTCAGTGTTCCACTCTGCCAACATGGGCGTTAGGAATGCTAGCAAAGGTGCAGGATGTCCCAACAGAGGGGAACTGCCTTTGGATTTCCTTTAGTTTGTCGAATGCTGTCAAAGAATGCAAATCCCTGCCCCTTCCCAAAGCCTCCAATCCCAGCAAAAGAGTTATGTCCGTTTCCATACTGTTTTAAAATATCTCTAAAACCTCTGTTTCCTCCTAATAGCAAGATCCAAGTCCATCAAAGCTCATAAATTCTTGCATTCCCCATCAAAATAGGTTACAAAAGAAAAGAAAAAAAAAGATTAGTTGGTCACATATGTGATTGTTGAGATACTAACAGAGGCTTACAAAAGGCAGCATCTCTTTTGTTACCCTATTTCTTCTTGGAAAGGATTCATCTCCCCCTTCCTAGTGAGCAGGTACCTCAAGCCGTTCAGATGAGTAAAGTCTTAGAAGGAGAATATAAAACTGAACTTTTTCAAGTTTTGTCCAAAAGGTAACACAACAAAACAAACAAAAAAGTACAAAGACAGCAAAGACCCAAGCACAAATAATATCTGTTTCCACAAAAAAATACTTTAATACAGCAGAAGCACTGTCTTCCACTATAATAAAATAATTCACTTAGCCATTAGCTAAACAATTGAGCTTAATGTATTTACAAGAAAACAGTGGACATTATTTCAATACTTCTCCTCTTGTTCCTATTATAATCTTCCTTCACTTATCCATATCCCACATTCCTAGTGCGCGATTTTTTGCTAAGTGGTTGAGCAGAAAATGTTCACTCTATTCATCCCATCTTTAAAACAGCCCTAAATCAGCTATATCCTCAATCCAAAATTATTGAATGTGTTCCACTATAGACCTGGCTTACAGAGATCCCTCTGCTTCTCCTTACACTGAAAAACTTTAATATCACAATAGAGACCTTGAAAAGGTAAATCCCTGAGGATTCTCCACATTCTCTCTTTCATCATTGCATGCATGATGAATCCCCAGCAGTTTCAGCCAGGGATACAGTTTGACCAGAAGACTATGAGCTTTCTGGAGAAACAGCTCTACTTGCTTGTGTGAAGAAACAAAAGTCACAACTAACCAAATGAAAAAATAGTGGTACCAAGCACTGCTGCATTCAAGATTATTGTGAAGCAACAGTCTCTCCACAACTCAGTAAACCTAAGCAGGTCTCATGAGAACAAACTGTGAAGACTACTGTATGTCTGATAGTCTGGTCAGATCACTAAATACCCAGAAATTTAATAAACTGCACCTCTGGTATTGTAATTCTGTTGATTTGATTTGTTTCATTCTCTAATGGCTCTCAGTGGTAAGGAAATGTCACAGACCCCCTCAAAACAGGCTGTATCACTTCAGAAAACAGAGGTGTCTGTAACACTGCTGTCTTTTGTGGAGTTCCCAACACTGGAGCAGACCAAGTGAAATCCAAAGGCACAAAACCAGCATTCTGCTATGGAGCTAGAAAATAGATATAAACCTGAAGAAGTGAACAAGGCAGTGCCTTCACACATGAGCAGTCTAAATAAAAACCCATCAATGCCACCATAAAGGAAAGATTTTGTAAAATGAGGAGGAAACTAGTTCCGAGGCCTGCAAGAAAAACAGGGCTCAGAGGATAGCCAAGCCCAAGTGGAGCCTCTGTAAGGTCAGTGAGATGCCAGGAGAGGGTTGGCACACTCCTCTGAGGCCAAGACAGAACAGAGGTCTACACCAATACCTCCAACTACATAGTGAACTTCATGATCCAGTGCTTCAGAAGAGTGAAAGAACTCTGAAAGTTCTGGTACATATATATGAAATAAATTCAATGAAGCAATACATTATTAAATATAGTTTGAAGATATTTTTACACCTTTTGGGCAAGTACATGTAGCCCACCCCTCAGTATTGAGACCAGGGATGTATGAAAGGTCAGCTGCTCACACGCCAGAGGTCAAGTTGGACTCTAGGGATGTTGCTGGTCTCTCTAGTGTCTTCAAAAGTGAGACTGGGATAGAAAACCCAGAAATGGACGAAAGTACAAAGATCCATGGTTTTCTTCCACTCTTGTGTATATCTCTGTTCAGAAAACTTTACTTGGTTGAGATGTTAATGAGTTAGGACACCACGTTTTCCTCTGTATTCTTGCATTCCTTCCAACAAACAATGTCTCTCTAACAAGCCCAGGCTGATTTAGTTTTCCAGACATGACTGCCAAACCCACACCAACGTATGTAAAATATGTACACACACATCAAAGCGGACATATATATAAAAATACACATAAAATGGATGGAATAAGCTTATTCTGCATAACAATAGCTTTGTTTGTGCCACATGTATTTCTTCAGAGATGCAGATTTTTACAGTGGCAACTATCAGTACACTTAACATCTTCATATATTGCAAGCAAAGATATACGTACCGGGAGGCTGTGGCAGGTAGGCCCCAATTAATTTTGATCTCTTCTTTTCATATCCTTTCTGTGTGATGTCACCTGTCAAGAAAAGAAAAGGAAAATCAATAAGATGTGGATAAAGACAGTGTCTAGCTGCTTAATGGCAGCACCATCAGCTTAGCCACCACTGCACTGTTTGTCTGTCGTGACAATTATAATGAACAAATGAGAAGCACAGTATGATCATTCCTCCCCAAAAAAACTCAATTTACGCCGGAGCCATTCTGACAAGTAAATACCCAGCCTTGACTTATTCCAGCACCAAAGTCCAGCAGCACAGAGTTTTAAAACCATTTTGATGCGTTGTCACACAGGCTTTGAAAAGCTACAATGACCTTCATTAGGTTAATAAACAATGGATTATATAGAATGTGTGGGCCTGTAGTGGCTGGCAAAACACATCACTGATTAGCATTTTCTATCATTAATGGGATTTTTCTAATCAAGTATGTGAGACACAAAAGACTTGAAACTGCTGCTATATCATTTCTGCAATATAAATGTTTTAGCTAATTTCTAAGCAGTACTAAGAGGAACAAAGCCAAAACAAAACAAATTACCACAGATCCACTAGAAAACAGTACCATAAAGACTCTTTGTCTAGCTTTCCACTTGTACCTCAAAAAAAAATTTTGGAGACACATGTTTGTATTTCCTAAATTCAATTAAAATGACACTTCACTGTGTCTCCAGTTTCCCCAGGTAAGTTGTGTTGGGTTTTTTTTAATGTAAAGATTAAAAAATATTTTTCTGTAAAAGTTTTCTGACAGAAAATGATGGATAAATAGTCATGTAGAACAAAACATATACTTTTAGTCTTATTAGATTCAGAAGAGGTTTAGCATCAAAGCTGAGATAGATTTCTGGCTCTGGAGCTGGATATTGAATTTTATACATGCATATATGCTTGTGTTGAATATAAGCTACTTCAGACACTAAGAAGTGTGCTAATTGTACAACTATAAGATTTTTTAAATAACACTATTCCCTGCACTTTCAATAAGCCTATCTGCTATTGTGAGACTCATCATGCAGCTGAAGTTCAGTTGCACCACTGGACTCTTATGTTTGTAAAATTTGAGGGCTTAGAATGGTGGAAACCACAAAAAGTTGAGGTGCTTTGGCAGTAATGTCCAGATGGATACAGCAACAGGTGCCTGTTTATGCTCTTCCATCCCTATCCTCAACCTTTACCTAAGGACACCATTTTCCAAGAGAACAACATACATACTCATTTCAATCCCAGCTGCTTTGCTAAATGGATGGTAAATTAGCACCAATGTCTAGATAGAGCTTTCTGTGGGCTGGTCTGAAATCAATAATTGCATAAAAACATCTTCAAATGTTGCTCCTTGCTGAAACACCTTTTGTTGGAAATGGTTCCAGTAAGCAATTAGGAGGAAAAATCTCCAAACCTCTTTACCAGTGTCCTGAGCCAACCTCTCGTCCCTGGTTAAAAAAAAGTGCTTAAAATAACACCTATCCTCTTCACTACCATACCTCAAACTGCTCTACAAAAGAAGTCAGCTAAAATATCTGTGTTTTTAAATGAAGAAAGAGAGAGTGAAGCACTTTAAATGATAACATTTCCATATTTACACAGGGAAGAAGTGGCAGACTTGGAAGAGGTCCTAAGTCTTTAAAGTTCAAGCCCACTGACTCCTCAAGCACATTTCTTCTCATTTTGAACACTCCTGGCACGTGTTCAAAGTAGTGAAACAAGCTCCCTCTCCATTGTAATCATCAGTTTCTCACAAACCAGACAGTAATGATAGATACCCACTTTATTAAAATGTTTCAATGAAAAAAATGTGTTTGCTTCTATTTGAAAATTACAAAATATGAACAATTTTTTCTTTTAAACTGGTACTAAACAAATTACTATTGATTCCCCAGGCTCATCAACACCGAATTCTCACGCATTGCAGACATATCTTAATTTGAGTAAAAATTTTGTTTTCTTATTTTACTATTGCTCTTATAGGAGAACAGAGATATCCTAAGGAGAATCCACTGTGTTATGTGCAAGTTGGCAATGCCATTTTAGACATGAAACTATTAACAACAGGTGCTTAACTATTTGTTATTTTTCCGCACACATGGTATTACATACACGTGCAAATCGATACCTCAAGCTATACATTCCAGACATTGTTCATGTAACCTGCACCCATTGCTCCCCTAAGTTTCTTTCATTAGTTTATAAACCTATATTTTCCTTAATGGAAAGAAATTACGAGAACAAGTAATTTCTTTTACCTCAATGTGGGAAAAATAAAAATCAAGTGTTACCTCTTGTCAGTAATAAGTTTTCATTCATATCGGTATCCAGACTCACTCTTTTGAAGTTCACCATAAAAGAATCATTCTCAGCAGAAACAACAGTGACTTCTTCCCCAGACCAGTGACTCCACCAAAAGATCACCAGTAAAAGGTTTTGAGACAGTTTAATATTAAAATATTTCAACTTTCAGGAGCAAATAGCAAATTAATTTGGAATTATCACTAAACTTTCTACAGTCATGTCCATCATTGCCCGGTAGCTAGTTATAAAAACCATGCAAAAGCAAAATATAAAATCACCACAATTTCCATTGTAGCATCACTATCACCATTTTGAGGTGGAAGGAAGTCAATCGTATAACGCAATCTAGGGAAGTACTATGCTTTATTTATCAGGATTCATACTATTCCTATTTGCTTGTATTTTTTCAGGCAGATCAATTTCATACTAGAAACAATAGCTCATTAATCACTAAAATTTTATTATGACATATGCTAAACTATTGCATTTCAAAGCTATGTTGAACTCAATGTGCAAGCTCCTAATACATATTAAACACAGCTCACCAAAAGTTAAGTGAGCTTAAACTCTGCTCTTACAGTAAATCACCATTCACTCAGTTTTCTCAACACAATATTAAGATCTTTGGTCTATGTCCTTCCTTCCACTGCAAATGAATGCAATAATTTTACAACTATCACCTGAGAAGCAAACCCCTTCTCAGTTAGGTCCACCTAAATCATATTCTTCCACAGCACAATATTGAATTTAGGCTTGGCTTTTGGAGAATATCAACAGGATTACAAGAACAATACTTCCTTGTCCTGAGAAGAGAGGATTTATGGTACCTTTCTGTTTTCAACTAACTCTTCTCCTCTTGAAAAGCCATCAGTGTCTAAGAGGGAAAAGGGTCTCACCCACAACATCCTTTGAGCAGACAGTATGAGTTGGGTTTTCTACCCAAGAACACACTCTCCAAAGCCCCTGCAAATTTAAATCTCCCTGTTGCATCACTCTCCAGCTTTCTTCTCATGACACCTTTGCCTGCTTTTGTGTGGCATTTCCAAGGCAAGCTGCCATGCTGTGCAGAAACAGCTCAGGGAGGCACACTGGAATGAGCAGGGGACAAGGTTGGCAGTGGGTTAAAGCAAAAAAACCAGACCATGGATGGAGGGATGATGAAATGACTCCAGCATTAAGGACGCGCAGGAGCAGAAGGAGTACGTGGCTGCAGGGCACTCTGGGGATGGGTCTCCCTGGGACAAGACACCATCACATAATGTCAGGCAGCTGAAAGGTGGCACCCCCTTTAGCAGCTCCCTGCAGACCTCTGCTCTGTCTGCCTGTCTCCTCCCATGTCTCTTGCCCCATCCCCTGGCCCTGGCTCTGCTCCTGAGCGCTCTGTCCAGCTCTGCTGCTTCTCAGCTTCATCCCACAGCTGGTCCCCAGCCCCCCCTCCTCCTTGCTTCCTCCCTCCCAGGCTGCATTCACTTCACTGCAACCAAGGATCTCAGCCTCCAGTTTACATCAGCACTCTCCAGCTTTTTTTCCCCTGGACATGTTCTCTCTTCCTCCTCACCTCCACTGGTGATTTGACAGGTTTCCACCATGGGAGGCCACAGGTGTATACCCTGGGGTGTACTGTGTCCGAGGGTTATCCTGATTTTTTTCCCATCCACATTTAAAATCGGTTGTCAAGGACTGCTGAACAACAGGCATGCAGTACTCTGACTCTCTTTCACCAAAACAAGCTCATTTCTTATTTCTAGTCCTCCAGAATCTCTCCAGGCACGATAGGGAAAATGCCACTTTTGCAATGAAAGGGACAGCACAAACGAAAGACCATCCAGCCCTCCGAAGACGAAGGTTGCCCGGTCAAGCTGAGTACAGGACCGGGGCTCTGGCAGTCTGTAATCCTACTGCCATCTCTTTTATTTGTGATTTGTGCCCCTGTTTCTGCAGCTTCCCAAGTTGCGGATGGCAATGCTCTCTGACACCAGCGCCCGCAGACAACAAGTATTCCACAGCTATATTTAGCAAAGCCGTGCTGTAGTGTAAGTTCATTCGACTGTGCTCATCACAACTGTTACTGTCTGCATTATACACTGCGTTTTATTTGAAAAATTTACTGGATTTTCCTCTTTTCTTCAACAGTGCTGGATTTTTGCCTCGTTACAAAGACAACAGTCTAAAGCTGAGGCAGGAGGGTCAGAGCAACATAACCACAGCGCACACACTTGTCATGAGTAAGAATGGAATGCTAGGTAACAGAGAGCCCCTTGGGATACTCCCCACTGTACAAGACACTTTGAGGGGTAAGAAATGCCTGTAAATGTTGAAGTCGTTCCCATTATCCTACCCCTTTCCTGGCCCCTCCATGAGTCAGCTTCATCAATTTATATGTCATGTCCTACATTGAATCACACCTTTAAATGAAAATAATAAAAAAGGTACATTTTGTAATTAATATTGACTTTTTAGTGTTTTGTTGAAGGTTATTAAATGTGAAAATACTTCCACATGAAAAATACCTGTGCATTACTACCCTTCTTGAAAGCATTTGCACTTTAAAAGCTGAGAGTGATTAGAAACACTGGTACCCAGACAAATAAGGTGCTGTGCTATTTTCATGAAAGCAAAGTTCTTAACAGTTGATATAGTAAAAAAGTTTCATTTTCAATTCAAATATCTATTCGCTGGTCTATTATCACTTCCTGAAAACAAACATGTCCAGTCCTGATGAACTCTTCCCATGATACATGGAGTACATTTATTCAAGATTATTGCACAATACAAGAGAAACAAATCCTAAACAAAACCCAATGCAAGATAAATTTCAGCAAATCTTTCCTTTTTCCTGGAAGATGCCTACAATTCTTAATGCTCTCAGCCCTTTAGGACACAGTACAGGTAAAAAGCTCTTGACGAAACCAGGGACCAAATCACCTTGATTAGTGTGGTGAAAACTCAATTTTGCATTCCGTGATCTTGAAGCCTGACCAATGCTGCAGTTTTCACTACATACGCATGTTTTGAAACGAAATTTCAGGCTGGGACTTTGAATTAGTTTAAGGCACTTATGGAAAAATCCACCACGGGAAATAATGCAATCAATAACTCCTCTGAAGCACAGACTAACACAGAGCTCGCCGGTGAGTGTCTTTGCTTTGCCCATGATTTTCTGCCCTCTAAAGATTCAATTTTCTGTACGACTTGTTTATTGCTGATGACTCAAATTCAGTGTCAGCATCTTGGCAAGAGGGATTTGAATGAAACAAAGCTTCTCATAAGGAGAACTGTGAGTCATTTACTTCTCCCACTCATGATGCAGACAGTCTCCCTGTCTGGTCTCCCAAAAATATGCCATGAGACAAAGGATTTCATTTTGGATGGTGCAAGTACAGAGATATCAAAACTGCACAAATATATCTCAAGTATCTCGTACAAGAAAACAAAAATATATATCACAAGTCATTTTCTTTTCCAATGTCTTTTAAAAATGATGTTAAACCACAGCACCAGCATAGAAAACTCCTCAGAACTAGGATGAAGAAACAAATGGTAAACTATGGCAGTGGGCGGAAAAATTAATGGGATCCCACACTTTCACTGCAACCAGTGCCATAAATTACAGAACTGCTCAAGTGCCTTTAAGGGGAGTGTGCTGTAGCTTAAAGGTTTCAATGACAATTTTACCCACCTATAGCTGAATTCCTTTTTTTTCCCCCCAAGGATACATTTTGTTCCTGTTTGTTGCAAGCAAAGCACAAAATGGCTGAATTTCAGTGACTGATAAGGAAGAGTGCTCCATGTGTACATGGGGAAGCTTATAACATATTCTAAAGAGAGTTCTAATTCAGGAGAAAATATTTGAACAGATTATGCTATTAACAGAAAAGGTAAACTATTTTAACATGGCTGAAATAAGAGATACAAGGTCGTCTGAATTTTGAAGGTATTCCTGTTCAAAATAAGTATTTTCTTCCCATTCTTTTGATAGGCAAATTAAATATCTGCTGTATAACCTGCTAGGTTCTTAGTTTTAATTCAAATTCTACATTTTTAAAAAAGTATGTGAGCAATAAATAATTTTATATAGGAGACATTTTTGAGTATCTCCACCTTCAATCCCAGAAGATCCCCTTAATGAGTTTCCCCACTTATTTTCTGGTCCCGAAGTCTTCAGCACATTTTTCCAATACCCAAAATTACTCCTGGGCTTCAAAAGAAAGGACAAAAAAAAAAAAAAAAAAAAAAAAAGCCCTGCCCAAAAAGGAACCCCGCAACACCTAATTTAAGCCAATTAAAACAATCCCAGGGATTTTCTGACTCAGACTTTCTCCGGTTTGGCCGGGCTGAGGAGCAGCACTGGCTGCCAGCGGCGTGGCAGCGGGCCAGGAGCTGGGCGTGCTGCTGGAGACCCCGCGCCTTTGAAGCCAGAGAACTGTGTGGTCCCCGGGCATCCCGGAGCTCCCCCAGAACGGGGAATTAGTGTGGCACTACTTTTATGGCCTGGATTATTGTAAGGTAAACAGAGGCCGGTTGAACAGTGAAGGTTTCCATTCTCAGTGTCAGGAGTTTATTTCATTATTTAAAGCTTTAACGAACACTTTATATAATGAAAGCAATCCTTGCCATTTTTGGAATTTTATGGCTGTTAGGACCCTTCATAATGTTGTTTTCCTTCCTTTATTGCTTTATAAGGCTTATGGGGCACCCTTGAAGTGTATATCCTTTCTGCAGCTGCTGGAAGCTCATCTTTCATCTCTCCTCTGGCTTTCCTGTTGCCTACGAGGCATTTGCCTGTTCTAGTTATTCTCCCTGTCTCTAACACAAACGGTGCAGAGTCAGATCTTGCTCAAGATAAAAATAAAATACAATTCTGAAAAGTATGCCTAAGGAAACATTCCTGATAAATGTTATTTAATAGACAGGCTTTATATTTCAAGTTAGAAGTGTTCCCTACAGAAAGATAATTACAGCAGTAATTCCACTTATCATTATTTAGAATTTACAGTTCAGAGCAAATCAGACATTTCCATAAATGCTGCGCTGAGTACTGCAAATTTGCGTCCTGATTTTTTCACAGCCCTAAAAATGTCTTGGAAAAAAAATACAAGAGGAGGAGAAGGAATCCTAAAGGAGGAACATATAAAATAGATGTATGAAACAAAATTGAGAATACATTATCCAAACCAGACTGTATGCATATTTGCTCCTCTGGGTAGAAAAATATATCCAGGTTTTCCAAAAGGAAAAACCTGTAATATCTAAGTAAAATGATAAAATTCATTGTTAAGGAAATTTCTTATTTTTGCCACTTCTCTAGGAAGCATCCTATATAATAACTCTCCTCTTTGAAATCTTGTACTTTTAACCATTTTTTCACTACTTTGGACATCACTAAGTTTAACCAAAAAGTCCACATGGATTAATCTTCTTGGAAGAGAATGCAAATCTTCCAAAATCAACAGATTTCTAAATCCTTCATCTGTAATTTAGTTTTCAGTATTTGGATGCACCACAGAATGACTGCAGATCTCTTCCCAAATTTCAATTCAGAACACAAATCTGGAACTCCTATTTTCATATGCTGGGAAAAAAATAAAAGAATGGTATTTCCCTGATACACTGCAGCATTCTCCCTTTAGACTTGGGTTCACCATAAAGCTTTGGTGTTTGATATTAGTTATGCTAGTCAATAATAGAAGTGATTCTATCTAAAATATCTTAAATAATGTTATTTTACCCTAATGTGGGTTAAAGACATTACGCTGATTTTAAAAATAGGTATTTAGAGCAGTTGTACTGTAGTATTAGAATGCCAAAATGTCCAGATCTCTTCCCACAGTTTTTGTAAAAATAGAACCTCTTCTGGGGAAAAAAAAAAAACCTCTTCATGCAAATGCAAATTTCCACATACTTTGACAGCTGGATGCAAGGACAGAAAAGCCCAGATTTCTTAACTACCATGAGGAAACTAAAGCAGGAATACTCCTTTTCAAACAATTAGAAGGCCACTAATGGTTGTGGAAGAATATTGAGGAGTTTTAAGCAGTTGTGAACAGGGACTTGAATTACCATGACAACTATGCTGAGTGACCATAATGTCTTTAAAAATGTATCACTTGGGAGATCATTGAGCTCAATAATCTGGTTTTTACAATTTTAGTACACCATGTTTTCTTACATGACACTTAAGACTTTGAGGAATTTTAAAAAAAGAGTAATTCTTTATGAAGGGAACATAAATGTCTTCCATGACAATACTCACACTTCTTCCTTTAAATTATGGTGCTTAATTACTAAATCCTGTACATGTTATTTCCTACTGCTTTCAATTCAACACCCTCGATCACAAAACCACAAACACCTGCTATACCCATCACCTGCTTTCCTATTTCCAACAGCTGAGACCCAACTCTATCACAAGTTCAAAGTGCCCACGGCTAATTAATGTGAACCATGCTATGTGACTTCTCCAGGCATCTCCAAATTCTTACAAGGAAGTCTCCCAACAACCTAACCCGCATCTCTGTTACCTCCATTCCAGTCCCCAGTAACTCCAGTTCTTTTTTCAAGCTTTCCAACAAGAGTAAAATAACTCATTTCCTTCAAAAAACCCCCAAACCCTGAAGTATAGAACATATTCATTTTAAAAGCATCCAAAAGGGAACGACCTCCTCAGACACCCAGTCCAGCATCCTGCTTTGCAAGAACAGCAGATCAAAGTGAACACCCTTGCTCTGAGTGATTAGCGCTCTAGCAACAACACTGAGTAGTTACTCACATCCTCTCTGTCTCAGCAGATTTTTAACTATTCTGTGCAAAATAAAACTACTTCATTTAGAGTTCCCTTCCTAGAATGCCCATGGAAAAGATGGTTATCGATGGATTTACTTAAGAGGTGAGATGTTGCTTCAGATCTCATCTGGAGGAGAAAGGAAGTTTAGTTTTACATGCTCTTACACGTGCTCTTATACATGAAGGCAGTTTTATTTTGTGAGACAGGCTGGAGATGGTGCAAAGCATTGAATAAATCACATAAATTTTAAAAAAACCAACACATCTTTCTACAGCATTTCTTCTTGGCTTTGAATTATGTTCTTGTTAAGATGGCTGCAGTGGACCCTTTTTATTTTACCTGGGAACACAGGTTTCACTAAGCAGAAGAGCACTTGCAACTTGCACACAGTAAGAGGTTGCACTCAGGTACATTTTATGAATCTAATCAGCATTCTCTGACCCATTTCCCACAGTCCAAATAACCCAAAACAGGTAGAAAATTGTGTTACTCTTCTTCCATCTCTCACACAGTTGAAAAGTAATTCTGCTAATACTGCTAGACACAGCAGTACACACATACTGATGCTGTCTTTCCAAGAAAATCTGTTCATAATTTTGAGCCTCAGATTTCACTTCAGCACAGCAGACACCAACTCCAAAGCATATAATATGAATTTTACTTCTGTCCCACTGAAAGTCAGTGGCAACAAGACCACAGAGGCTGCTTGCAGAATAAACAGAGCAACCTGAAAGTGATGCCTCCCCTGAAGAAGCACTGTGGAGGGAAAGACTGTATTTTTATTCATAAACCTCACTGCTCACTTTCACTTGAAGAAAAACTGACCTCCCATTTTACTAACCTTATCCTTCAGGAGGTCTTAAAAGGTGTCAGACAAGTACATGGCAGCTTCTGGGTCACTGAGTCCAGTTCCCTGTACTAGAGAAGAGCATGTCAAACACTCTCAGGAAAGAATTGACTTTCATTTGGAACTAAATTCAGCTATACTCCTTCTTTTTTATTCCAAAATATTTTATATCCTCTTTACCTTTTTTGATATTTTTTCACAGATCTGCATCTTTTCAACTTGAAATAATTCTTTTTTATTTAACCCTTTACCACAGGCTTTCTTGGCCCCCTGATAGACAAATTTCATTTGTCTAAAAAAAAGTAAACTACCTTAATAAAGGAAGAGATCAGGCCAGTGTCATATAACAACTATCAAAGATAATTCACATTGTGTTTTATCAAGTTTAAATTTACCTCCCTATCTTTCATTTTTGTTTTTAGCATTCCAGCACTGATTTTATCTAGTTGCCTATTTCAGCAAATTTTTCTTCCGTTGTTATTAATATATAATAAACACTACCCAAACTGTTTCTAAAAAGATAAAGGCTTTACAAACTGCACAGTTCCTGGAAGTATTTATTTTCCTACTAACATGAGAAAGCTAAACATTCACTGCAATTAATTTGCAATTCAAAGAAAACTCAGTTCAGATTTTTAACCTGAAAACTAAAGAAGATGTATACAGAGCAAATTGATCTTCCTCCAAATATAAACATTAGAATCAGCCTGTCGTGGTAATGCAGAGTAAATGAAATCTGCCTCTGGTCTCAAGAAATCAAAAAATTAATCCTTATTTTACAACCTGCAAATGTAATTTAGGCTGATATGTTAAAATACATTTTGTTGACAGCATATTTGATCCAACAGCCAGATACAACAAAACGAGCAGCTATTTAAAGGCCTTTGCAATACATGAACTGCAATACTTGTTAATAAGATACGCAGATCACTTCATCTTTTCTGTGTAAAAAACTACATCTGAAAACTGTCACTAACATAAACCAAAGTAATGAAATTCCAGTTTTAAAAGAAATAACCTAAGATGCATTCATGTCATTTTTCCACTTTGTTCCACAAGGACCTCAAATAGCAAGATGAATTAACATCATCTGATTACTCAACTCAATTCCAAGCATGTTACTAAAAGAACAGAAAAGCCCAAAAAGCATCTCGCTGTTCTTCTGTTATGTGGGCAAAGTGTTTATGAAGCACTGGAAATATGCATCCTTTTGACTCAAGGACTCCTGTTACCCAAAGGCTGACTCAGATCCTACTCTCTAAAGTCTGCAAAACAACTTGAAAGGAAAAGTAGTTGCATATCTTCAATTACCTCAAGACACAATCAATGCCCCTGTTCTGCACAGGTTTCACAATATTTTACAATTCCATTTTTTCCCTGCTGTAGCACCTCTGAAGGCTCCTAAAGGTCTGTGACATTATTACAGACCTAATGTGACAGCTCATACTGATGTTAGCACAAAGCAGCTGTTCTCATAGGAGGCAATACCCTCCAGTGCCTGTGAAATATGGCAGTTGGAAAACTGCAAGTTGCTGCTAGGTTTGAGGCACACACTTCCATGCAGCTGGAAAATCAGATCTCCGTACTCTCATCCTTCTTATTTTTCTCCATTTCCAGCTTACAACTACTCTTGATCAAGATATGGAAATTTGCTGTGGTAAGCCAGATGTGCAAACATTTTCTTTTCTTCCTCAGTTCTGAGTTCATGATTTATTTCATACGTTAATGAGGTTCTTCTGTGATTTCTGTAGCCTTTTTTCTCAGATTTCAAAAATAATAAAGTATTTCAACCCAAAAGAAGCTACTGATTTCACGTCTTTGTTTCATTCTTTCCTGCAAGATAGAATACTTTTCAAAAAGAAGTTGGAATTAAATCATAACTATACTTAATAAAATAAAAGCAAGCAAAATTTTACTGAGTAGGGCTCATTTTCACCTGTACTAGAAGCCAAAACCAGCAATGCCTTTCTAACAGGCAGGTGTTAGCAAAGGCCATTTCCCACGATGACAAATTTCAGCACTTGAGTTTGGCTTTCATGGACAGGGCTGGTGGTTTAGAAGTACAAGTTCTTGAGAAAGCCCATGAATGACTGTTTGTACCAGTATGTCAGAACAGACACTCTTCTGCTGTTGTTTTTCAATTGTCACGGGGTGACAGCTAACTAATTATTATCACAAATATTTGTTAATTCACTGTTTTGCAGGAATTCCCCTTTGTGGCTTACTTCATTTTGTGGATCAGTAGGTAAATCAGGAAACATTCCAGCCTGAGGACCAAAGGAACAAAACAACACACCTTACAAAACCCAGCAGTCCATTTGCCTTTACATTTATAATAAAGCTATACTTTAGAAGTGCCAATAAAGATTACTTAACATGCAGAAAAGCAACAAGAGACCTCATTTAATACTCTGTTATTAAGTCCTAGCTGGAAAATAAGACCAGCAGAGCCTGGGAAGGTAGCCATATTTTAAGAAATTAAGAAATCAGGAATTAAGGTAGGATTTACAACCTCTTGTAAATATCCATAAAATACTGACTTTTCAGCATAATTCAGACAGCACACACACATAGATTGTTTGGGAGGGAAGTGCATGTGACCAGCATACACACAACAGCTATCAGCCTTTGACCTTGTACACTGCAACCCAAGACCCTCTTTCCTGCAGCTCTCTCCTCAGACATCTGATTGGCCCCCAAAATGCTGCTGGTCCAAGTGCCCAGCGTGGGTGGACAACTGTCCACTTAAACCAAATAAAGTCACATAAGAAGTATCAGCTGAAGGTGTACCTTTGCTTGCCATCCTATACAAGCAAATCCACATATCAAACAGACTGCCTCTGACTGTAAGTCCTCATCAGCAGAGGAAAACATCAGTCAGAGCAGCTGGTGGACCAGGTTATGCTTAAGAAATGACTTGATAAACCTGACACACTAGGCACAAACCATGCTTTAATTTTCTCCTGCTTACTTCTTACCCAGGCTTGATATTTTACTCATTCATCTCTTCTTTCCAGTGGACTCTGATACTGTAACGCTGTGGCAGAATCACGTTTTCAGTGATCTTCATTCTTATTTTCATTCATTTCTGCCTTGCAAATAATCAGCTGCCTGGCTCTGCTTTCAGGTTGTGGGTGTCCATGACTGGGTGCCCACGCACTACCTCAGCACTTGGCCACCCTCACTTGGACCTATTGACCTTAGAACTGCACTGCAAAGGTCTTTATTCACCCCTTTGCTGTTTAATGCTCACAAGGCTTATCAACTTTTTTTGATGTACATTTATTAATCATCTGCAATCTCAGATACTGCTCATCCTAACATCGTCCTGGATCAGCTAAGTTCAGCTAAAGGCTTTCCATGACTGAGGCTGACATCTGAAAACCTGTACATGTAAGATGGAAAGATACAGTATCTTTGTGTCTTCCTGAAGACAACCAATGGCTTTTGCCAATTCTCTAATAACATCATGCTTTGGATGTCTGAAGAGGTAGTTATTAATTTTTATGGTTGGAAGAGTGTAAGAAACACAGGAATGATCACACTGGATCCCATCCAGTGTCAGAAACAGAGGAAGGGTCACACTGGATCCCTTCCAATGCTCTTTAATGTCTTTCAGCACATACAGTCACTTAAAGGACATAGTAAGGTAAAAAAGTTTGAAACAGAAAATGTAAATAATCTATCCTCCTTCTCCTCACAGTGTCATTAGATGAAAAGCTCTTAGAGACTGACCTAAACCTCAGAATGCGACATTGCAAAAAACCACTGTCACAGCTCAGAGTACTTTTTGCCTCCCAAAGAAAACTGGAATCTTGTTTTGAACCTTGCTGAAGTCTTGGCTGAAGTCTTGGCCTCAATAAGTTTCAATGAAGAATTAATTCCACAATGTAATTACACTCAGTGTGAATTTGCCAACTTCTAAGTTAATTAAATATCCCCCTACCCTCTGCCATGAAAAGTTCATGACATACCTTCTCTGCAGCGTTCATTATTTAACACGCTTTTGTCAGTTCCTTCTCATTTGGCTCATTGCAAGGTAATTAATTCCAGATTTTCAAGACTCTTCGGATACAGGTTTTTTCCATGCCGTTCATCATTCCTGCCCCGCTACCACAGTCACAGCCAGTTCACCCATGGGTAAGGCAAGACAGTTGGTAACGAAGGGAGAAACACTTGGATCATGCTCCAACACTGGGCTTCCCAATGCTCCCAGTCCAAGACTCCCAGCTGCCAGTTCTGTGCAGCGCTGTCCAGATACCCCAACTACCAACACACGTTCACATCTCTCTTCCAACCCAACTCTTTCCACCTAAAAAACCTCTTGAACACAAACCTTTATCCCAGAGTGAGTTTTTACAACATATTAACAGCTCCCAAAAGTAGAGATTAGCTACATTAAACTGAGGAAACTTGACAGATCTGATTTTACCGTAAGGTTTAAACTCAAGTGGTCCAAGGTCAGAGGTTTAAAAGAAAAATAAAAATTATTCACCCTGACACACATATCCCACACAGAACATGTTTGGAGTACTTCATACATCCAAATAAAAAAAATTAAAATATTATATACATTATTTATTTCTATATTACATATAATTCTATGTTACTAAAAGCTTTCCTTATAATGCTTTGCAATTTTAGTACCATCAATCATTATGTTGTCATCAGGACTGAGTTTTTCTGCTGGTTGGTTGGGGTTTTTTCTGCTTTATATTTCCTCTCTTTTTTCCTCGGCTGCCTAGTTACTTACTGTTGTAAAACTCACATTTTCTTCTGGACAGCACAACTTCTTTGGATCTTTCCAGCCAAACATTATGCTACTCCAAAATGCTCTCTGGATTGAAGCAGAAAGGTTTGAACATCCACTCCAGGCTAAACCTATCTTATTTGAAAACAGTAAACCCAGGAGAATAAGAGGATTGAAGAGATTATTAAGTCAAAGACATATTTTTGCTTCCTTCAAGTTAGAATGAAGACTTTAGTTAATAAAAGAATCCTTTTTCCACTTGTTTCTTGTTAGGATTCTGTTCCAAATCTTTCAACAAGAAAAATAACATTGCATGCACCACACTCTGACTAACCCCTTCCCCATAACTTCTCTCCAAAAAGCGGTTAAGGTAGTGGTAATGTAAAAATACTTCTAAATACCTTTTCTTTATTTCTTTGAAATTATATATATATGTCTGTGTGAAATCTGTAACCTGGAGGAATAAATTCCTGAAATCCCTAAAGTCCTTTATTTTTCAACTTGCATTTGCACTGGTATTTAAGCATTTGCCTTATGTAAAGGTTTCTGACACTCCTTTTGCACAAAATTATGATACAACATAAAACCACTAACTCCTTGGACTCATAAATTCTGCAAGAGTTTGAAATACAAGAGCATACTAAAGCTGTAACTTGGATTGTGCTTATATATATACTGCAGGCATGTCCAGGTAAGACTGGATGATGCTTAGAAAAAGCTGCACTAATTCAGGAGTGGCTCTGTAGGTATCTTTACTTACCAGTGGGCCACTGCTGGTAATAGTTGAGTAAGGGAAGGAGCACGAACAACCAGGATTCAAGTCAAAATTTAAAGAAAAATACATACTGATTACAACTGGTTTTATTAGGTTAAGTTCCCATCTGCCAAAAGAGCTTCTATAAAGCTAACAGCTCCTGGGAACAAACAGTGAAATGTCTTCTACATTATATTAATTTACAAAACTGACTTCTTCAGACTCAGAAACCATCACTGTGTAGTGCTGACCTGTTCTGTAGTTTCAGGTGCATTACTTGAGCCATATTAGGGCCCACAGAGCCTGGAAGAGCACTTTTCTCTGCAGCTTCTAAGTACCACTGGAATATAAATAATGCATAATAACAAACAGTGCATTTGTACCTCCACTATGAAAAAACACTCGCCCTGAATTTTATAAATCAGTCTGTGTATACATTTTTACTCTTTAACCTCTACAAGCTGTATGTCAGACAGCCCCTTTAAAAATCACAAGTTTTTGCAAAGTCAGGCACTGCATTAATGCTTTATTTCAGAAGTTACACTCTGCATACATATGTATGAAGAAATTACGGGGGGAAAAAAGCAGCTCAGCTTATTTGTCTTTTGGTCACCTAATCAAAAAGGTGATTGGATTCATTTTTGCAATATCAATGAAGTCACTGGAGAGCAATCACAACTTTTTTCCATGTGAGAGATGAATGACCTTCGCCATGGCCATAACAAAAGACAAACCCGTGTTTCTTCCAGGTGCACCAAGGCCACGATTCACTTCTGCTTGTACATGTAGGGAATATCAGATGTACTGCAGCAGCACTTGCTTCCTTCCCACTCCCAGAGCATATCAAGAGGCTTACTTAATTTCTTTCATAGCAGACCAAGAGGACACCAGCTAGGAAAATACGTGAGATATTAAGGGTGCTTGCTATGCATGATTAGAAGTGGATACAGCAAGGTATTCTTCATTTCCCAAGGGAAATCACTGCCCTAATGCAGCCAAAGTGTTTAACGCTACAACTGAAGATTACAGAGTGGGACACAGGCCTTGGCTGAAATATATAAAATGCAAACGTGCCTCCCTGAAATTCAGTTCAGCAATTTTGTTCACCACAGATCTGTCTGAACCTCGCTACTGCCTTTCCTCATCCAAAATGTTGTTTGATACTTTCCTTGTCATTTCGTGAACTGTCTTTCCCATCAGAGTAAATTCAACGCACTTTCTTCAGGACTATACCACCCACAACTTTACAGAGTCCTCCCCTCTTGACCTTATCTCTTCGTCCTACAGAAAATGGCACTGCTGGCTTTTATCTAAGAATTTGCCATGTCACTGCTGGAGCCTTCCTGGATCCCATAGATGTTATTACTATGACAACACAGAAGGTGGACTTCCACATCCAAACTTGTAGGCAAGCACTGCTTTCAACCACGAGGTTTTCACACAGAGCTGAACCTCAGCAACCTGACTGCCTTGTGACCCATTCTCCCCTTCATTTGGCCTCCTAAAGCAGGAACTTTGGCTGTTCTCTCCCCTCAGCCTCTTACTGCAGGACATGGCTGATCCACTGGTGGATCTTCAGCCATGGATTCAACAGGTATTGCTCCCATCAAGTGTGTTTGTACAGTTTCCAGCAAATCTACCTGGTAAATCCTAGAAACATCCTTGGGTAAGCAGGCTAATCAAATACCTGGCTACCCTGCCAACACAGGTGTAACAGAATCTGGTAAAACATAAGCCTCCTGCAAAGCTATGGGTTGCACTGGCTACCTGATGAGTGTGGAAAGTAATAGAATAATGGATTATATTCTTTTTCATTGTATATTTATTTAAATAAGAAGTATATCAATACATAATCAATTCATACATTAGTTATAATAACTGGAAATAAGTAAAATAATAATGGAAAGTCTCTGGTACAGTTGTCAGATATTGAGCAAGTCTAAAATATAGAGTCATAGTAAACTTAAAAATGGAATAAAACTACCTTGTGTTCTAGAGAAGGGAGGGAAGGTGGGACATGGGGGACCTAGATGTAATCTTGGCACCCAAATGGCATTTGAAATACCTAGAGCTCCTCCTTTTAACATCAACCTGACCTCTTTTAGCTCTACAGGCAGAAAACCTTCAGCCTACTCCCACTGTACTCTGGGCCCTGCTGAGACATTAAGACATTAAGAGCAGAACTCTGGTGCTGCTCCCTTCTTAAATACAAGAAACAAGGGTCAAGACACAGGATGAAGTCTTTGGTTCTGGCTGATAAAAATGAGCTGCATGGGTAGAGAGCTCAGGAGAGCAAAGGAGATGGATTGTAGATTGTGAACCTCAGCAAACAACACTTTTCGTGTTTGTTCATGAAAATTCAAGAGGTTGCAAAGCAGTGTTACATTGGACAACATGCAGGCTGCCTGTGTTCTCATTTATACAAACCTAATTTAGTATTACATTTCCTCTTCTTTCAGCCACAGTCTCTGTTTCTTACAAGCAGCAATCCCAGTATGGACTCCAAAAAAAAAAGCCTCTGAAAGCTCAGCTTTCTGAATACTGTTGTGGAGTTACTTGCATCTGTAATTTGCTCCCACAGAAATAATTCTCAAATGCTTGGAAAATGTGACTTAATTTTGTGATGTGAATGAGTTTTCCTGTGTAAATCTCTCTATACAATTTTATGTTATTCTTTCTAAAAAACAGAAACTACTACTGCATTCTGATTCCAGTTTCAGAGTGAATACTGAGATTTATACCCCAAATTTTACCACAGAGTATCACAAGGGAACAGCTCAAACTTTTCCTCCCACATTTCCTAACAACAGAAGTGTTTTGTCCACTTTCCATTCAGCATTTAAGATAGATGCACTTACTAAACACAGGATAAAGTAAATTAAACACTAAGTAATGAAAATATATTTCCACATATTTCACAAATCCATGTATGAAACCCTTGGTAATTAAAGCAGAAGATTTTGGCATGTTACTCATCACAATTTTATCTCATAAGAAGAAAAATAAGGAAGATGATTTACCCCCAAACTCTCTGGCATCCAATCACAGGTAAACTGATGGCAAATCAGCCATCAACATAAAGTTCTTTTAGTTACTCCAGAAAAAGAAGAGAGAAGTTCGGGAGGGGGGAAGCATTCTTTAAGGAGGGAACTACACTACAAATAATTATATATATTTATTTCAGAAAGAAAGTAACACCACAGAAGGACAATTTTACAAAGCAACAGTCTGAGATTTTGCCTTCCTAAAGCAACTAACACAGGAAGTATTTGCCCCGTGTTTGGATTTGCATGCATATAGAGGTCCTGCTATGTGGTACGGGGATGGAACTTGAATGAAATTGTTTCTCAAAGCACATAACACCCAATATTGAAAAAGCCCTCGAAATTAAATGCTCCACACATGCATCCACCCACCTACCATTCAGATGGAGTGTTTGATATGCAGTAGCCCTTGTCTCCTTCAGTTTGAGGCCACAGGGCAGGATCATTTTATTGCTGTTCTGTATAAGACAGTGGCAATATCCCATTGCAAATGTTTCCATGTAAAGTAATGAGTGATTATCAACAGCATCATGGCACAAAATCCTTTTGTTATACTTATTTAAGTACATGAAGAAATAAAATAAGTGTGACTTGCCAAAAGTCATGTAGGCAGCCCATGGCAGTGATGAGAACTGAATGCAGATCTCCAGGTAGTTTATTACCCATAATATTACACTGCCCTTCAAAAACAAGTAGAAAATTCTTAAGAACATGATGTTTTTCTTCCCTTCTGATGATTAAATAGATTCTGTATTCCCCTTTTCTTGCTTTCATAGGTCACCAGGCTATGTAAACAGCTTATTCCATATGTGCAAAAAAGGTGGTTTAAAAAAACACCTTCACTTTGGCTGGACTGAGACTGTACATCTCTTTAAGTATAGAGGCTGATGATTCCTTGGGCCCCCCGATTATCTTTAAAATCTACATGATCATTTTGATTAATATCTGACAATGCTCTTCTGTAGTCCTCGCAAGGTTAGTTGCATATCATTACTAGCTCACTCGTGTTTTTGCCCAGCAAAAGCTATAGGAGCAAATTCATTCATGATAGAGATCCATGTATTCTCTGAAGAAAAGAAGAAAGGACCTGTCCTTTCTCTCTCTTTCTTTTCCCCTCTGTCCCAAGAGGTTGCATTCAAACGTCTCCTTCATAGAGAGTAATGTTAAATATTGAGCTGTGGTAAACATCACAGTCAGGCAAAAGTACATTAAAACAACACGAAAAATCATCTCTTTTAATCTCTTTCATATAATAAAGTACCTACTACAATGCAAGAAGAGAAAAATGTGTGAATTATTTGGATTAAGCCTATGAAATGCAATTGGAAATAACCAGAAGCCAAAATCAAACAGACAGTAGGAATCATCAGGACAGAATGGAAAACCTCATCCCTACAACATCATATAAATTCATGGTGAGCCCCATCCTGCACTGCACTTAGTGGCTGTCACCTCAACTTACAGAGGATGTATCAGGGAGTTAGTGAGGGTGAACAGAGCTGTTGAAACACTTCTGTATATATTGAAAGTCTACGAATGCATGTTCCCTTTAGGAGACATCACAGATTTCTAGATAATCATGAATAGCAGATAAATGGTGATACGATGGTTTCCTATAGGAGCGGTGGCTCGTATTCTCCTTAAAATGGATAAAGATCAACTACAGTCAACCAGGGAGTCTCACTGAGAAGCCTGCAGCCCCCAGCAGATACCAACTGAATCACTGCTAAGTGGATCTCAGGAACTATTTGGAGTGCAAGAGAAGGTTGTCACCTGGGGCCTCTTCCATCATCTCTCCTTATCAGTCAGCATGTGTGAGGTCAATGGCAAAAAAAAAAGAGTCATGTGGCTACATGGACACTGATGTCAAACTGCCAGGACACAGTTTAAGAAGGAGAAGGAACAAACAGCAGTCTGTTTTCTCTAGGTTTTCTCCATGAGGAAATAATTTCTCCCCTTTCCTTGGAGATGATGTAATTCAATCTTCCAGTCTCCCAAGAAGTGGGAAGTTGAAGGGACATGTGTCATTTTGGGCACAGTTGTTTCACTAAGCAAGTAGGCAAATCATATGAATTGGCACAGGAATTCCTGATACATTTGTGATTTGTTTTTATGCATGTAAATCATTAGCATGGGTATTTTTGGCAAATGAAGGACAATATAAATTAAATTAAATACTAATCACACATTATATCTGCAACCTAAACTAGTAAGTATGTTCATTCTATACATAACATATTCTTGAAGCTGCAGGATACTAATTTAAAAGACAAGCAATTCAAAGCTTCCTTGGTTGACACTGCAGGTAATGAGATTTTTTTCTCCCTGACATCTTGTGTTTCATCTTACCTCATAACTAAATTATTTAGTGTATTTTTAAATATATATATAAGCATTCTAAACACTGAGCTGTGTATGACCTACTTATTTTGAGTTTTCAATTAAAAAAATAGATATTCACGGAAAAAATATTTCCTACGCAATTGTCGACGAAGGAAGTTGATTTAATGCATGAAACAAAGACTTGTGAAGGTGAGACACACGCACCAGTAAGCACGAGAAATCTTTTGAACTGCAGTACTAATCCTGAGAAATGAGTTTTCAATTAAAAACCAGCATTTCCCATGTGACTCTACCAGTCACTAAAGCACATGACAGCTTCAGCCGATATCAGCGTGGCGGCTGTGACAGGTCACCCCACAAAGGATGTTGAATGTGCAACTCGTGTATAATTGGCTTGATTGTAGGTATTTGCATGTATATAAAACACAGGCTGATGTGAAGACTTCATCAGCATGAAATGGAGGTGGTTGCATTCTCCATGCATGACCAAAGCTCTGAGGACAGTCAAAGACTTCAATGAAATGAACGCCTTTAACACTTTCACCACCTCTGCTGAGTGCACAAATAGACTGATGGGACAATAATGGAAGGTGAATCATCTGCAGGTTTTATTACTGCTACATATTTACCCTGTCCATGCCTTTCTTCCCTCCCACTAAAACAAAAATAAAAATTAGCTGAGTCAATCATAAAGGATTTTAAGTTTGTTGGAAAATGGACAAAGTGCTTAAATTTCAAGAGGCTTCCAAAAGAACCCCTGAAGTCTGCAGAGGAAGTCTCCGTCCATGGCAGCACCTCTGAAGGCACACCCGTGGTACAGGGAGAATGACCACTCTGGAGGGAAAACCACCCAAAGAACTTGTCAGAAGATTGGAACAAAAAGAAGGAAAAAGAAGTAGTATTTTTACCACCTGTATCAACTTTAGTACCCACTGCATAGTGGGTAACCAGTCTGGAAGACCCTCTCTTCCTCCCTGCTGAACTACAAGAGGGCTCAGGGTTT
This sequence comes from Neopelma chrysocephalum, assembly GCF_003984885.1. Classification (NCBI taxonomy): domain Eukaryota; kingdom Metazoa; phylum Chordata; class Aves; order Passeriformes; family Pipridae; genus Neopelma; species Neopelma chrysocephalum. The sequence continues at coordinate 6,129,536 of NW_020897732.1, read as the reverse complement.
AAGTCCCATGTTACCTTTGAGACCCCCGGTGGCCTAGTGGTTAGCATGCAGGACTTTCACTGCTGCGACCACGGGTTCGAGTCCCCGGTCTCCTGGCCTGATGGAGGTCGTTAGCCCTGTGTGGCCATCCATCTATGAGAAGGACACTCTAAACAAACCTACGTCCTGAGGACCTCACTGCCATTGTCCAAGCTTGCTTGGCCCCGGCAGATGAACCTTAGGATTAAAGGGTGGGCTCAGTTCAGCGCAGGCTGTGTCTCACCTAAAAAATCCATTGCGCAGGCTGGAAAGGTAAAAAGACCTTTCCCCAAATCTTCGTTCGCGAAGATGGGCCATTATTACCTTTGAAATGCTCACACACAGGATCACTGATAGAAGTAGTCCCATGTCTGATGAAGACAAAGGGTGCTGCTTAAACCAAAAAATCTAGAAAACTGATTAGAATTTATATTGGTTTTTGAACAAGCGACACTGAGGAAGGTACCATTATCCTAAGCATGAGTGCAGAAGGGGCTTCACAACGTACCACTGATTTAGAATACAGCTCTGACAAGGAAAAGGAATTCTTTCCTTGTTGCTTTATACAACCCACCAACATGGCTTTTCCATCTTCTGGAGATCCACAAGCCTTCACATCTCCATGCAAATATACTCCATTCCTGCATATGAAGCACGAGTTCAAGTATCTCTGCATCTGGCTGCCTGTGCCAGTGCTCACATTGTGAGTTGTTGAGGGCAGAACTACTAAAAAAAAATATTTGGAATATTTCTAGAATTTATAGCTTCAATTGATATTGTTTACCAACCTCTTTCATGTTTTACTTGAAGTCATAAAATACAAAGCCACGGGGGTGGGCAACAGAAGTAAAACAAAGACTACAACTATGGCCAAGTTCAAGAGAGTTTGGTTTTGTAAAATGAAGATAAAAACTTAAAAGCAGAGTCATGTGTTTTCTTGTTAAAAAAGTGAGTGATTTACCAGTCTGCACTGGATTTAAGATTTTAACAAAAATATGCCAGAAAGCAGGAACAAGGTTACAGTTAGGAACAATAAAGTTTTTATGTAGGTAAAAGAAAGCTATAAAGCATTACAAAAATACTTGTCTAGAAAATTTAAAATGGAGAGCATGAATTTATCAGATATGATTTCCAGCCTACACTTGAGAAACATACTGGTAAATCATTTCTAAAATGTCTCACCACTAACATCTACCAAGAAACAAAAGGTGAAGCCATGCAAAGGTTTCACATCCTCTCCCTCTGCATGTCTGAATGAAAAGAATGGGGAGTTACTAAAGAAAGACATTTGGGTAAGCAAATAATTAAAATAAGTATTTTAAATAAACTTGCTTGAGTCAATGGTTTCAGAAACGTGAAGTTACATGACACCTCAGAAATTGTTTGACCTCCCTCCATTCCTGTGCAAGACTAAAACAGAAGCTTACAGATTTGGAGTTGTCTCAGAAACATTATTTTGCCCATGTGATTTCTGCCTTTTTATTGCAATGAAAAAAAATTAATCCTTTATCTATTAGATAGGAAAATATCTAATAATAATCAAATAGAAATATTGTAATCTAATAAAATAATCTAACAGAAGAAAGGTGTATAAGTATTTTAGATAGTCATTAACCCTTCTTACAACTGGTTCACTGCAATAAAGTGTTAAAATGGGAACCCATGATGCAATTTTACATGGTGAAGAACTGCACGCCTGCCAGCACCTTCTGCAGACAGAGAGGACCATGGAGTCGAAATTAAGCCTTCCCCACGGTGACAACTGGGGTCTTGTCAAGGGTGAGCCCTCACCAGAGCCCCACACAAAGGCTTTCAAGCGAGCCAGGTAAACATCCATCTGTGCCTTTGCTGCATGCTTGCACATGCCCACGTGGTTGTTCCGTTGGGAATTTAAATTAAATAAGAAGTTTAGTGCACTCTGCCTGTAGAACAGCAGTCTCCAGCAGTGTTTGCAGCGCTGAGTGTCAGAGTCAGGGCATGGGCTGTGGCATGGGGCTGTCCGTGCCAGCTGACAGGCTCTAGCGTGGTGGCAGGGACAGGTGGAATGACAGGGTTCACTCCCACCAGGCACTTGGGACGAGGCACCAAGGTTCTGCTCCCTCAGCACTACCCAGGGGGTACCTGTGCCTTGTGCCAGGGTATCAAACATATACATAAAATTCCTTCCTCATCCTTCAGTCCAGCCCTCATGTTCCCACCTTGTGACTGGGGGAAGAAGACAAACAAACACAGACACAGACAGACACAAATAATCCCACTGTCAGGCCAGGGAGAACCAAAGGAGCCCAAGAGCCACGTGGCAGAAGATGGTCAGCCCTCTCCAGCAGGACAGCCTCTGCTCATGCTGATGTTTGCCAGACAGGCGGTGCCAGAAAGAAGTGAGTACAAATTTACAGTGTTATCATGGAAATTTCCCACAGTAGCTTTTACCACAGGGTAACAATAGGGTCTTATGAGAAATTAAAGCTTATTTGAGCGGGGTGATTTCCAGCTCAGAACACAATGGCCCCCTTCAGCAAAGGCGATGTGTAATTTGCCGTTTTCTGCAACCAGGAAGGATGGTCCTTTCTCCAGAGCCCACATGTAACTGAGGACATGACAGCTGGGGGATGGAAACAGCCCGGCAGGAGTACAAATCTCCCTCCATCATGCATGAGGGGCAACCTCGAGCCACAGGCTCAAGAAACAACAGATTCCGCTTAGAAACAAAGGCGCCTTCATCACCCCAAAACTGATGGCTCCCTGTGACCCAGCGCAGGTTTCTCCCTCCCTGTCACAGAGACAGAGCCCCAGTGTGCCCATTGTTAGCACGACCTTTCCCAAACAGAAGCCCAGTCAACTTGTGGAGTGTCCAGGTCAGCTGCCTTTGCTGAGGGCATGGGGAAAACAAGGAAAACGCCAGCTCCCAGCCACACTGTGAGCGTCTGATGTCACTGGTGGGATTTGGCCAGTGCTGGTCCCTCCCAGCTGCAGCTCTGGGGAGTTGCACCATGGAGAAAAGGTGCAGACATGAGCACGGAGGAGTTGCATAGTGAAGTGAATGAGGATCGCAGCTGCTTCCCTGCAGTGTTGTTTAGAGCCCAGGTGAGGAGAAGAGTAGGAAAACAACATCTTCCCCTTCAAAATCCTCCTTAGAAAAGAATCCCCAACTGTCAGAAATGCCCATTGGAAAATGAGATGATAGAGAACTCTGTGGGCATTGAAATCCAATAACCCAAAGCCTGGGTCATGTTAGAGAAGTCACTCTTTCTCCAGGAGCTGAGATAGGAACTAGGGAATCCACACACACTTTCTCCAATGACTTTTCTGCCCTTTGGCTTTTCCCTGTTCTTTGCACTAGCAAGAACACTCCAAGACTGTCATTTGTATACCAAATAAAGTATATTTGCATGTCTTATATTTGCTTTTATTTTTCCTGGATGGGTTGCCTTTGCTTTCCCCATTTGAGAGGTACCAGAGGCAGGGAAAGGTCAGTGACCTATGGGGCAAGTCCATCAAAGAAGGGGCACGCAGCAAGAAGAGGTGATTGCTTCAATTCAGCTTCCACATACACCAGACATTAATTCAGTAGAATTAAAACTCACGGGAATCCTTATCAACAACAACCAAAACCTCTCTTACATCATTTGGATTGACACTAATGAACTCAAAACTGAGGCAAGGTTAACCAAGGTTTTGCAGTCTTTTTCAGACAGGCCCAAATCTGACTTATTCAAACAGTGCTATGTCCACATTCTGTACTGAAATCATACAGAAGCTGCAAATTTGTGAGAATTTAAATTTGTGTTCGTTCAGTTCCAGAAGGAAACAAAGTAGATGAGCATATATGCAGAGGAAATGCTTAATTTCCAGGTATCCCATAAAGGCCACTTGCCTCTTCAGCTGGCTCTGCTCAGAAGTCCTCATGAACTACCATGACAAATGTCCTGGTATGTGACACAGCCTGCACCAAAGTCTACTTAAAACACCACCTTAAACTCACTTCCAGGTGAAAGGTCCTTTCAATACAGCTCTTGCCTACCAACAAAACCAACAGAAAACAAGTTAACTTGCAGGATAGAAATTTGGAAAGAATACTGACCCAGGCGGGTGTTTGTCAAAGCCGTGTGGAAGCACCAGCAGTGCCAGCGAACAGCGACCTTGACATGCATTATGCACTTGCATCTGCAGTTTAACATGCATGACTTCCACAGAGGTCAGTCATTCAAAGGCAAAACATACAGTGCCTCTGTTCTCCAGTTATTGTTTTGTTGTATAGCATTCACACATAGTACACACCCCACCCCAGAAAAAAATCTCTTCTCCTTTAGCAAGAAGATACTGTGTGGAAGAGAACTGCCATCTTTGGTTCTGTCTTTCAGCTGGGTTATCTACCACTGCAATTTCAAAACTTTATTTCTGCAAGACTGATTTAAACAAGTATTATTTTAGCAATTACAGCTCAAGATTTCTGCCTTGGATTTTAAATGCCAGTGCTTTGATTTACTGGACATTGCCATGAATTCTTCATAACAATTAATTGTCGTGCTGCTACTTAATCTTTTTGTGTGTGGTACCTGAATTATTTTCATTACTTTAATGTAATATATATTCAAATACCCAGTAATAAGCCAAGCACCAGTAAGACTCTTGCCAAACCAAATAACTTTTGGCCTCAAGCCGAAAATCTACTTGGTCTCAATAATTTACTGCAATGTTCATTTAAGTTCAGTATTCTTCCATCAACTTCCAATTGGGTTGTTTGGTTATTTTTAGTTCATCCCTTCAGGTGAAAAGGAGGTTTCATCAAATTCAACAGTAGCTGAAAAGACATGGAATTAATGTCTCTTGAATTTCCAAGTACTAAAAGGTGAAATAATATTTATACTTTGTGTGGCTGCCTGATTTTTCACATTAGCATATCTGTGGTTTTTATCAATTTTTCTATTGTGTTCATTTTGCAAACATTCTATGCTTACTTAATAGTTTGTAAACAGAGGTAATTAGTTGACAACAAACATGATTGAGGTTAAGCATGCATGAAATTATTTTCAAGATTGGGACCCAAATTAGTTAAGCTTAATTCAGGTCATTGTTAATAAAATTTTAAAACCCCACTATTTTTATGGATGTCTTTGAAATAAACTCTCTCACTTCTCTTTGATCTTCTTTGTTCTCTTCACCCTACTGCTTTACCAGTGACACTCAAAAGCACAAGTCTGCATTTTTCAGATAGCAACACTGTAAAATTTATCCACACTTTCTACACTGAAAAATAAAATTATTAAAATGGTGGCTCAGAACTTATTGCCCTTCCTTCCCCACATAGCAATAAAAAGCTTTTCCTTGGAGTAACTATATAAAAGCATTACAAATCTTTATTTCATCAAGTTGGCAGCTGCATATATGTCTTTAGACTGGTTAGGAAAGAAGATTGTTGGAAAAGTGGTAGCAATATATTTCTTCACTCTATATGACAATACTCCATTTTAGCAGGACAATGCTGTTGTATTTGCATATATATCACTTCTCTCAAATTTCTATCCCTCTTTTCAGACCATTTTTTTGTATGCATGTTTATTATATTTATGTTGGGTGTAGCATACCATTCCTCAATTTATGGCTGCCTACCTCTGTAAATAAGCAAACAAGTGTATTCTTAAAAGTTATACTTACAGTAACATGACTATTGAATTTATTCTTTCTGCTACCAAGCACAGTTTGTGAAATTTAATATTTCTGTTCCTACTGACCACAAAGACATTTGTGCTCCAAATCTACTGTCCATTCAAAAATAAATGAATTAAAAGAAATCGCAACATAGTTATTACATTAAGTCTTCCTTTTTATTAGATAGGAAAAAACACGGCATACTGGGACCGGAAGAAACACACAGGCAATCACGTGTACTACCCCACAGTCCAAAGTATCTACACAACAGATGAGTAATGAGAAAAGTCTACAAAATACTTAATCCACTCCCCTGTCCATCACTTTCCTCTAAGCTTTTTAACCTTTTAGATGTTCCCTTCAAACATAATTCAAAAAAAATCCTACAGGAACTTCAGGAATGAAGAACACTAAGTCAAAGCAGATCTTGCCCTCATTACCTCTGTAACACTACCATGTCTCCTCTTACACCTCACATAGTTCAAGCATAAAGAAACCATACTTAATACATGTCTTAGGGGAAATGTCCTCTCAGGAAGGAAGCCAGATGACCATGTGGGTCCAGGCATTCTTCAGATTCATTTTCCTAAGCTACTCTAGCACCTGCACCCAGTTTTGCCCTGTCCTTTCTGCATCAGCATTGGCAGAGGACAGTAGACATCTTCCCTCACAGAAGAGACAGGGCTTACACAACAGTAGAAAATCCATGAGAATACAGGCCTTAAGCTACTAAAAAGTAGATGTTATTACTAAAGGCACTAAGGTGAATATAATAGAAAAGGAGAATATGTGTAACTAAAAAGGCTGCCCCTCATTCATGAGGTTTGAAAGCAAGAAAAAGCACCTTCCTCAAGGCTAGGAAACATGTTTTATGGAATGGACACATAATTGTGTACAGAAGCACCACGTGTTCCTTGCTGAAAGCTGGTAGTGATAACTGAGGGTAGATCCAGACTCTCCAACAACTCTCCACAGCCAAAGCAAACACTTGCAAGCTGAGGACTTCTGATATGGCCTACATACAGGTTGTGCATACAGAGTCTTCTGACCTATTTCCCCTCCCCAACGTTAATCCCACTTCAAGATAAATACAAAGCTTGGTTCAAAACTCTTTGTGTATTTGCAAAACCACAGGCTTGTTATGCATCAAACACTGCTTTCATCATCAATTTTCAACCAAATTTAAAAGTACAAATAAATTTTCACATAGCACCACATTTGACTGGTGCACCAATATTTAAAATTGGAGCCTCTCATGTTTTTATAAGTAGCTTTAAAAGCAGCAAACCTACACAGGAAACTCTTTAAATATAGTATATGTGTCACTGAAGAACTCTTTACATTTACCCTTGTGCTTCAAAGTCACACTAAACAGTGCTCCATGGCAGCCACTTTTGTTTCAGTCCAATTCGGCAAGACTCTGATGTTACTCAATCTAGTGTAAATTGTACAGCTGGTCAGAGAGCATTCTGCCAGCTGGGGAAAGCAAATACAAACCCCTCTATTTTCAGCTGAAAACAGAAAGCCTAAGAAATGTTTATTTGGGGAGGAGGAAGAAAACCTCAAGTTTTTTTTTAAATCTTATACAGTTTGACATTTCAGCGGGGGAATGTCCTACCCTGCGCAAGGATGTGAGGCTGTCACATTTCCCTGTGTGGAGACAAGCCAAGCTGGTTCCCGATCATCACAATGCTGCCCCATGGAAGTATGAGGTATGCAATGACTGCCTCAGGCAACCCCAAAGGAGAGACCTTCACTTTAAAGGCCATCAAATAGCCTTCCCTAAGCTCTGATAGGCGGGGAAGCCTGCAGAGGAATTCAGCTGGAGATTTACTCTTTCTCCCTTAAACTTTGGCTGATGTGAATATACACCAACTGGGGGCCTCACCCTCCAGACAGGGAATGTCTACCTGGCCACTGTCTAGTTGGCCACTGGAATTCTCCTCCCAGATGATGGTGAGAGGCTCTGGGAGTGGGGTACAGGAGAAGGTAGACCAACGGGAGGCATCGCTCTTGCTGTTCAAGCACACCACCACAACCTTTCCACCACCAGCCTCCATTTAAAGCTTAACATTCAAATATAAACACTTTTTTCCTCCCCTATCACACATAATTTTGAAAGTCATAGAGGCATTTGCAAGGGTTTTTTTATATTTTTCTTCTCATTGTTGCAGTTTAACAGGACGGAGGGGAGCAGGACTGCCTGCATGTGGGAGGGGAGGAGGAGCAAACACTTCACCCTTTCCAAGCACTCCCTGATTTTGTCTACCCCTCACTGGGATGTCAAAGCCAGTGATACATATGCAGCAGGACAGGTTTCTCCAGGGGCTCAGTCCTGCATGCAGCGTTCAGCAGTTTGTGAGAGGAAATCAATAAGAGCTCTCCCTGGGCTCTCTGCTCCCCTGTACTGCCGCATTTCCCTCCATCCATATGTACTTATGCAAAGAGTGCAGCCCTTTGTACGATTATCCCCCCATGAAAGCCATTACAGGAGCTGAACAGTGGAAGGTGACATCGATAACTAAAGTGACAGAAATAGCTTTCATAGCTCGGTGAAAGATATACAGACAAACTAAATATTACAGCTAAGCCACATTTCATCACTGTTGATGCAGAATGGTGCCTGGGTTCCCCTGATCATAAAACACAGGATGCATTTCTACATTTTCACGTTGCTGAATTATCAGATATGCCTGTCTGAAACACGAAATACCCCTTCTAGTGGCAGAAACCCAGCAGTCATCAGACAGGTCTCCCTGTCACGCTGTAGCCTTTAGATAGTAGACTCTGAAATGCCAACACCCATCCCTCTTATTCTTTCCATCACTATTTCCTGTAGGGTGGCTTTATCTGCTGGGACAGCGTGGTATTTTTTCCTGAAGAAGTTAATATTGTTTGCTCTGCCATTTATCATCAGCCTTTTAAAAACAATTTCTTTCCTTTATGCATTTTCTACTGATATTATCCTCTATTATAGATGCAATATGGCCAATATATTATTTTTCTTAGTCTTTTTTTGAAATCCTGTGTCATGTTCATTTTCCACATTCATTTAACCCTTTCCTATTTTCCTATGTTCTGTCACCAGTACCTCTGCATATTCCTTGTAACACATCTGGTGCAAAATGACACAATTCCAAGAAAAACCTGGTAAATTTTTCTTTGTCTGTATGTAATTAGAAAGCACGAAGAGTTAGGAGCCACCATGGCTGGGATGACCTGACAACACTAGTGCCAGTTGGCTATGGGGCAGTCACAGAGGCAGACAGGACAAGCAGCTGGCACATCCCAGTATCTTTTTTATGTTGGACATTCAAGTAAAACCCTTCTTTCCTGTGAGTTTCCTTTTTGAAGTGCTGAACTATTGAAAGGAATGGAACAAAGCATAACAAGCAGATAGCTTGGGCTCCAGCCCTACTGCAGGTGGGATAGCCTGGGAAGCAATGCATGAAGCCCAGGAAAAAGCCTCCACCTTTGGGCCAGTGGCCCTAGAAATCCAGTGGGGGAGTCAGGATGCTCACAAAGGCTGTGGTTCTGCAAGGCAGGCAGGATGTACAGCCTCTTCAATGGATTGATTCCATATTCTCTGAAGGAGGATGAATATGCTTGCAGAGGGAACAGAAACCATGTCCCAACAGCCGCCAGGTCCTGGCCAGTCTGGTAGAATCTGCTGGATTTCTTTAGTTCAACCCAACCATGTTCTTGTAGGGTTGCACATTTAAAGGCAGTTGTCTGCTGATCTGTAACAATTATAGTTCAATTATTTGTGAAGTCTGATTAAAAAAAACAATTAAAATCTAAGCTTCTCTTTGTATTCAAAAAAAAAGTCCAGCAAAAAGAGTAACCCAGCAATATCCAATGACCCCCCGAGGGGATGAGGACAAAGAAGTTATCAGTTGGAGAGTGAAAGCATTAAGCAGTGAAAACAAATTATAAACTTACTTCAGTACTGTGGACACACAGACAAAAACCAGATGTTGGTACAATAAACACCAAAATCTCTGGAATTAGGAGCAGAAATGTTTGGATTTTAATCGAAATGCTAATGTTTCACTCAACCATGCAGGTGTTTAACCTTCCAGGCTTCACCCTACTTCCATTTTGTCTTTGAAAGGACAGACATGCTAAATCAGAAAGTTTTTCTGCATGGACAACTTCAAAACATACTCAATTCAATAGTCCCGTTATGCAAAACTTTGGAAAACTCGTTTCCTTGCCAGCAGATGCTGGTAGAGGCTGAAGGGATTTAACCTCTCTGCTGCCACATATGTGACCAGATCATTTCCAGGCAGAAACAGTACGTTGGGGACTGTGCCCAGCCACCACTCCCCCGGCCCTCATTCACAACACCTCTGATTGCAGCGCAGCAACAAAATCCGATGCATTTTGACTTATCCTGGGGTTATTCCAGAAAAACAAAACTTAAAACGTGTCTCAAACTCTTTATAGATCTGTTATCAAAGTCATTCACAGCCCATTACGAAATCACCTATTTTACTTTCAAGACCTGAATCAAGCTATTTTATGCACATTCAAAGACTTCCTTCCCACCTCAAAGAGCTTTTAGCCTTCCTGGTACCCAGTCAGGTTCCTGCAAGCACACACTGCCTCAAACCACTGCACCAGGCACTTCACAGTGTAGGAAACACTGAGGGTTTCATTTCTGAGTGCTCAGTACAGGGCACTCACCCCAGCCCTGCCTGCTCACTGCCAGACTTCTGGCAGAGGAGCCCAGCAGGTACTTAGAAAATATAAACAATCATTTTGATTCAACCCAAATGCTCCTTCGCGATATCACTTCCTCAAATAATATGTCCTAGTGTGCCATTTTGTTTTTCTCCCGTACATTATTTATCCTGTAAAGAGTTCTGCTGTGAGAAAGGCAGAAACCCAAAGCACAGTCAAATAACTCCATTTCTCAGGAGGAAGGCTTCACAGATGCAATTTTAACAAGACTTGGCCACTTTTCAGATTCAAGTTTGTTTCAATCAAGATAACCTGGTAAAACAGTTAGCTAGAAAATGAAAATAAATTCATTTAGGTTCAGATTAAAGGGCTGTTGCCTTATTTTCTTTACATAGATTTCGTTTCACGGTTTCAGAATTTGTAATCAGAGAGTAAAGTTGGAATTTATATGCTATGGGCCTCAAATTATGACGCATTGTCTGGACAACATAAAGATTTGAAGGGCATTGCCTATCACTGTTTATTTAATGCAATGCAGCAGCGGGGACCAAACAGAACACATTTACCCACCAGTAGTAAATGGTTGAACTTTAATAGTTTGCTGGGGCAATCCTCTCTTTACAAGCTCCCGGTGGCAATCCACTGTGGGCAATTACACCTTTGGTGTCTGACAGAAAGAGAAATATCTGTGTTGGGAATGAGAAGCAGCCAACAGGGAAGAAGAAAAAGATGTAGTGCTTATAAAAATATTAAAAGCATTTAAACAGCCACCTAACAAAAGAGTGGGAAAATCTGTGTTAGCCCAACATTCATAGCAACTCCATGCAAGTGTTCCTTTCAGTTCTTTGGGATATGAAAAATTAGGTGACATGGTACCGTAAAAACTAAAATCTCACCAAAATAAATACCTTGGGAGAGAAGCAAGTAGTTACATCAAACGGGAGTGAACCAAGCAAGTTCTTTACTGTAACATGGAAGGCAAAGGTTGCCTGTAAACATGAAAGCAACACAGATCACCACTAAGCAGCAATGCCATGTTATCTCTCAGGTTATAGTTGTGTGGACCATTAAAGAACACATTAAAGAATGTGTATAAATGCCTGGTGAAATGTGCATGCAAAGGGAAAAAGGCAGAGCTCCATTGCTGGAAGGAGTGGGGGAGGTACTCTGGGCAGTTCCCTCCTGTCGGACTACAGAAATGAAGATGTAGAGTTTTTTTAATTTGGTCCTGAGATAGGATTCATGATACTTAATTTTAGCCAGATATATGCTTGACATCTGTTCTGCAGTAATGATTGATGCTTCCTCTAGAATCAGCAATAAGAGACAGGCACTTTCAGCTGGTGATTCACTGGATCCTAAAATAGGTTTATAAAACAGGAATCTCCAGGGATGATTCAATCCACATCCACTGACTAGGACTGAACTTAGCAGCTAAAGTTAAATGAAATAAATTCCATTTGAACTTACCGATCACAGCACAAGAATATATGTCAACCAGAGAAAAAGAAATAAAGCTGAGGAAAGAAGTTATAGTGAAAAAGCCACATTTTGGGCATGCTTCGTCTTCTAATAATTAGGGGTTTTGGATCCAGGCAGCTACATTCCATGCAAAACAACCATGTTATTTCATTCTTTTAAACTGTCTATATATCTAGTTTTCCTTCTCAAAATGCAAGCAGTTCCTAAAGGTGTGATATTATGTACTACTTTTTCTTCTCAAATTTAGTTTGATCTGGTGTGTGTTGTGCTTCTCACCTTGGAAGAAACTATATTGGCAGCGGATCCCCACTTCCTTGGGAAGTCTTAGGAAAAAAACCCTCATATGCACTCACTCTGCCTAATGTCTCCTAATGCACAAATGCAAAGATGTCTGTTTAAGTCCACTAGTCCAACTTCTGACAAACTACAGTGGCAGAATAAATAGACATAAAGAAATTTAAAAAATATTAAAATGTATTAGTAAAAGTGGACTATATTCAAGTACAGATACCCTAATTTTTAATCACACAATTAATGTAAGAGGTCTTAGAGAAGATAAGAAAATAAGTAACGCAATCCGATCACTCATAGCACAGCATCTACATTAAATTTCTAGAGCTAGAGAATTATAAACAAAGCCATAAAGCTTGCAGGAATGCATAACTTACTTCTATGCAACTAAAATGAATACACTGAAGACTGTAACAGGCTATGTCTGTAATTTCAGGAAGCTGCTTCTCTACAGATGTCCATACAAAAGTTATGCATGCATGCAAAGCAACACAAAATTGTCCATTTTTCTTCCTTTACATAACTTTAGGTCAGACAGATCTTTTTTTGCTTTGTGCAGTTTCTTCTTAAAAAAAAAGACACAACAGCTTTGCATACAACAAATAGTGTGTTTTCTGAAAGTAAGAAGGCTGAAGGATTAACAGATTAAGCAAAACAAAAGGAAGTGTTAAGTACATAAAAAAGAAAATAAATAGTCAACAGCCATATCTTGCAGTGAGAGATTATTCCACCCAATACTAGCAATGATATACTTCCACCACCAATAAAAGAACTCTTGGGATCTACTAACATTCCGCTAATGGAAAATTAGTGGGCCTTGAACAGACCTTTCGACTGCAAAGGCTGAGCATCACAGCAAAGGATCTTCATTCCACAAACAAGATACATCATGCAAACTCAAAGGTCTCATTGTATAATCTCTGGCAGAGAAGACCTTTACGGAATTTTTTTTAATATGCGTAAAATGTTTTGTGGAATACACCGTAGGCATATTTCTTGAAAATGCCATGAACCAAACCATTTGAAAATGTGCTGGAAATTCACCATCTCCAAAAAGAAAGCCAGATACAGATAAGAAAAACAATCTCCGATAAAAAGATTACAGGCAGTAAAATATGTATATAAACTGGAAGCCAGTTACACACTCCTGAGGAAATGCTGAATCCTGCAGTAGGGAAGCATCCATCCTCCTGAGCCCCCCAGGAGCACCCCCAGCCAGAACAGCCTGGCATGGGGACCTAGTTAAACGTGCCCAGCAGCATTCTTCGAATGCAATGAGATGTGGCCAGATGGCTTGAAGGCATGCCTAGAATCCAACAATTCTGCTGGAACCAGAAAATAACCTCTTGTGAGTGGTACATAATGATCTCAGCTGATCCAAAGAGAAGCAGAGCTGCTGGAGTATAGAAAAAAAGAACTTCCCACCAGTTATTACCCTGTAATACCATGTATTTTTTCCACACTTTGGAAAGTACTCCCTATTCAGGGAAGCAGCATGGCAGCCACTACTAAAATTTGACCTCTGTGATATTAAGATAATAGTTTCTGACATAGCCATACTAAATGTCATTCCTCATTCTTCCATGTCACTACCAGTAAATCAATACCAGAAATTAATTTATTGCTGGCAGAAAGTCCTCCTGTCTTTTGACTGACATAAATTAACGAGCTAAATAACATGAAATTATCTGAAGTCAACTGCTATTTGCATTAGTCCTACAGAGGTCACGGAGCAGACAGAATGCATACCTGGCAAAGTCCCATACCAACGGCAAAGTTTAGTTTACATGTAAAATATAAAGCAAGCTATTTTTATTACCAGGAGTTTGACATTCCTCCTCTGCTTCAACAGGCTGGTCCTGCCTCTGGCCTCACCAGGGCTATACTGACACCACTGCAATCAACACTGTGATGTGTGAGGAAAAAAAAGCATAAAATGCATAGCTAAGGGCTAAGGCTTGGGGGAAAAAAAACCCCAAACAACCACCACAAACAAAAAAAAAACAACCAAAAAACCAACCAAAGAAACCCCAGTAACATTTCTAATTGTGCTGAATTAGAGCTACAACTCACACTTGCAGTCTGGCTGTCCATAAATAGCGGAGCAGCCATGCCAGGCAGCCACTGGAGGCTTTCTCACACAGTCACCATATACTGTCCAAGTTGCAAAAATTCAAACCCTTTTGCCATTTTCAACTTGACAGAGCACCTTTTCCTCTCCTGCAGCTTTGCTGACCACCACCAAGGACTTTCCAGCTAACTGTCAAGTAATCCAGATTTACAGCCAATCCTTCCCAGGGGGATAAACATTGTAACCCCCACCCTGCCAGAGCCTTAAATATCCATTTTTTATATAAAAATAGAGGAGCTGTTTTATATCAGGTGACTAGCTGATTTGTTTGGAGAAGTGTATGACAATCTCAAGGCTACGAAAGGAGCCTTCACACCCACGGCCTGTCCCTAATTAAGGAGAAATAACTCCTCCTGTCAGGTACGCCCCAGCCAAACAAAGAACTCCCATATGACGTAGAAGACAGCATGCTTAGATGAAAGGGAAATTCAAAAGGCAGCACAGCCCTGTTTTCTTACTAGCACCATCAAAAAGGAGGGAAGAAAGAGTGTCAAAGAGCAGTGGCATTTAGAGGAAGAAATCCCCCAAACCATATGTTTTTCACAAGACTTGTGGGTCCAAAAACTTCTTGGTTCCCTGAAAATATTTTGGTTTAGGAGACGCTGTTACATTACCTCACAAAACATCTCCCCTTCTTTTTTCTATGTAAGTTAAAAACACCTCATAGAAAATTCAATACATTTTTTTTTTGGTTTTTGGGTTTTATTTAATACAAAAACTCAAATTGAAGGATTTTGGCATATTAATGCACACAACAACAGAAGCAATGTAAACAAAAATGAAACTCATGCTTTAATGTTCACATGGAAGTATTTCTACCTAAAACAAGAGAAGCTATCGCTTTGATTCAGCAAGCACTTGTTTCTGTTTTATTGAAGTACAGGGATGCCTCTGCAGAAGTACTTTTGTATCCTGAAGAACAGGTTGTTATATCTAACTACACCAGCAGATGAAATCTTGATGTCCTTTGCAATTACATAGCCTTTGTTAAAATATTATAAACACAGTTACATATTTTGAAAAACATCCCAGAAGTCAATGTAGAGAGGAGTTTCACAGATTAATAAATTTTCTCTAGCTGTTCACTTTACTGACGCTTTATTTCCGTGTGTTTGCCCTTGCTAGAGCTCACCCTGCTGAGCAGCAGCATTTGCTGCTTCCTGAGTAAAACAGAGTTTTCCAGCTTCCTTCACAAGCTGTAGGTTGCATGCCAGGGTTTAGTTTCTGCTTAAAATAATCCATTTTTGAGTTGTTTCCTTAAAAGAGAACTGGGAAGTTAAAGGGCTTCTTCTCCACTTGAAGCTCAGACAAATCCATGTATATAAATCTAGAGGGGTGAGGTGTCATGTCTGCAGCGAACAGGGTGAAGGATCCAACATACTGCATGCAAACCTACAGAAATTATGCAGTCCTTCAGCAGCTCTATATGAGCAGGAGAAAAAGTACAAAAGAGAAAAGAAAAGGCAGAAAAGCATGACTGTGTGCCAGAAAAGGCAGAAGCAGGAGAGATGGGGCCCTGAAATGACACCCAGCACCATGCAGTGATGGAACGGAAGCTGAGTGAGAAGAGGTTGCTGCCTGGGGTGAACAAGAAGATGGATTAAAAAAATCATTCTATCTCATATGTTAAAGTTGGAAAGCATCAGCTCTCACCCCTGGTGCAGGTCCTATGGACCATTGTCTCCAAAACCCTTCCCAGGCAACTCTCTATCCAGCAGTCATGGCTTTTTCTGTGGAGCAAACTAAAAACTGAGCCTGAAGCACTGCTGCCTGCAAGTTCTGAATATAGAAAACACAACTATAGTGGTTGTGGGTTTTTACCAGCAAAAAACATCCTACAGATACTCAGTGGGGTAATCATGTGTAAGTAAACCTTGAAAAAGTTCTAATTAATTTTAGCTCAGAAGAGTCAACTTCCATCCCAAAGCAATCGCGGGCTCCTCTACAGCCTTTTCCCTCATGGTATTCACATTTATTTCCAGTTCCCTATGCATGAAAGCAGCCTTAATCCCCCATGCTTCCTGAATGCACCATTAAATACAGGTTATTCTACAAGCTTTACACATCACATAGCTTAAAATGTCATCACACCCCAAGAGACAGCTCTCCCTACTGCAGGGTGCTCAGACCTGGGGTTTTCAGGGGTGATGTTGGGCAGGCAATGCTGAGCAGGGCTGTGTATTAACAAATTTGTTCAGCAAGTGCTCAGTTTAAGATCCAAGTACCAGAGACATCATTCATTACATCAAATGAACTTACTTACAGAACTTAAAAATAGGTACAAGACTTCTGCAACGGACAGCAGAATATAGCCGTCGTTTGCTCTCCATGTTAAATTAATAATCTACACAATTAAATGCTTACAATTAACAGGCATTTATTATTTTTGCAGTGTATTTCTGTAATTGCTAATGCAGTATATCAGAAAGCCAGATAAGAATCCTGAAAACTGTCTGGGGGTTCATTTAAGGGATTTATTAAAATTTCACGGAGCCTTACAACAAGAACCACCAAAATGGAACAACGTCTACAGGAGAAAAACTACAGACATTTAATTACTGAGCAAGGTTTTAAGCAAACCTTGCTATTTTCCTTCATGATAACAAAAGAGATGTTTCGGCACTGGGCCAGAAAATAACTGTAAATTTGCATGTTCTTTGCTTCCGAAGAAAAGAGGTGAAAAATTCATCTTTAGCTCCATGTAGTAATTATTTAAAATCTCTGACACGAACTGTTGAAAAGTTAAATGTATTTAAAATTTAAATATGAAACAAGAGGAAAAAATGGTATAACAACGAAAAAGGACCATTTCTCTTCTCCACAGGCTTTTAATGGATTAGTATTTTTCACAACATCAGGTAAACAGATTCCTAAAATACCATCAAAATGTGGTATGGTTTTCAAACCCCCACAGCTAGATCTCTCTGGGTTATGGATCCAGCAGCCAGCCCAGCCTGGTGAAGAAAGCCTTGGCACAAATTCCACGCATCACAGACTTCCAGTCAAGGAGTTTTCACTTGAGACGTAAAACTTTTTGCATTTTTTCTGTTTTGGAGCAATTTAACTTACTGGCTAGGTTAGAGAAATCTTTCCAATAATGGGAATGGTCTAAACACTATCACCTAATTATACAATATACTGAAATCCATGACCATGTAAGTGATCCTTTGAACATTTAAGCACATTTAGTCACACATAGAGATTCATCCACATCTGGCCTACAACACTGTATTCTTCCATCTGCTGCCTCTGCTTAAAAAATGTATGAACTAAGCCAACTGCAAAGCTCTATTCTGCAGATATAGTCAGTAGTTCAGACTTCCCCCATCCCACAGACACAGTTGATGGTCGTAACTGGTACAGAGCATAGAAATAAAGTACAAAAACTTTCCCAAAAAAGCAACTTGCTTAAATAATTTGCAATGTTTTCCACGCTTTTTAAAGTATATGGATTTAGTCTAAGTACCATTCTGTTCTTCCATTCTTGCATCACCAAGGTAACATCAATAGTCTTTTGTTTTTTTAAGGAAAAAAGTAAATCTAAGTAGTACAACAAGGAAGAAAATTTTAAGAAAAATTAGGGGGACAAATTTGTCTAGCACCATAATACCTTAAGTTTACACAATTTTCTACAATCACTCTGCACACATTTATCAGAAAGATTTTAAATTATTCAAATAAAAATTATATTACTACAAATGTAACGTATTAAGAACACAGCGCTTGGCCAATGACTTTGAGAACAAAGCTCTAAGCTGTAACCTGAGTTCTGAAAGAAAAGAAAATCAGCCAACGTAGGATTACAGCAATTACCATTAATACAATACCTTCTCCCAGAAACCTCCAGCAGTTACACCTTGTGCATTCAAGTGTGTTATCTCCTCTCGCAACTAATTTACAAAAGTGACTGAGGCTCTCTTGGGTGGGAAGAGACTTATTCTCACAGATAATTTTATTCCACTACCACACAGGTTTTGCACATTTAAATGTAGAAAAAAACCTCTAATCTTTAGGAAAGGCAACCTATGGGAGTAAATCTCTCAGCTGGACATTGCAGTGAACTAATGGAGTGGATCATTTCAGCACATGTGACGGACAGCACAGCACTGCAGAGCAAACCCTGCGGGCAGTGCACGTCCCTCTGTCCCAGGAGACACCTGTCTTTCTTCAGAGCAGCTTTCCACTTCCAGTCTTAACTCTCCTCTTCATTTCTGTGCAGAAACACCATCATTTGGTTGCTCCCCTGACCTACTTACTCAATAGTGCACCTTTTCCTCCTGGAAACAACATAACACTACCGATAAAGAACCAAAAACAGACAAAGAAGGCTCTCTACAGATTGCAGATGAAAAGATGTTTGGAACTAAAAATAAGACAGGTTTTATAAGTTTTCTAATATATCTGCAGCAAAATGGTGTGGGCTTACATTCCGCAAACAGGAAACTGGCTGCAGTTTAAAGTAACAATACTGGAAAAATAACAAGAGATGAAGAAGCAGAATACAAAGTGAAAAGATTTAAATCTGCAGTGCTTTAAAAAAGCACACATGACCTGCAAGACAAGCCACCCTGACAGAGGCCATAACGCTCCAGGATGGTACTCCCGCTCCACCACCGGCACCAGAAGAGGAAGATGCTCAAGCTCACGCTTAAGCCCTCAGCTGACCCTGGTAGCTACAGTTATCAGTTTGACAGTCTGCCATTCCAATTCAGCTGACAACAGCCAAGTACAAGCACAATATTCACATGCTTAAAATTAGTCATGCTCAAGTGCTTCAAGGTATTGGTTCTATATCCCATCTCATCGTTTAATTAAACCACCACGCTGCTCAGGTCATCCATACTTCTGAGCACCAAGGAAGGTCTAAATGACTGTCACAACTTGCTTCTCCGTTCCTAAAAATATAGCAGGAAGATGTTTTAAAATGCCAAAATGTTATGAACTATTCTGATGTATTTACCAGTTCTCACTATTTCAGCTAGTTGCTGTCAACTGAGACTGAGTGTCTCTGCCAACCAAACCGATAGCAGATATCAAGGCACCTCGGAAAATGTTCCTGCATTGCACGCTGCTATGGATGGTATGTGCGTGTGGCACTATTACACCTCACGTGGTTAGATAGGACAAGTCAGTATATTTAAAGGTGTTAGAAGTTAATACATGTGCCAAACATCACGTGGTGGTCTCTTTTGCTGGTTTAGCTGTGGTAAAGCCATCTTGCCTAAGAAATGGCTTGGTTTAAAGTTCTGCTTTTTACCTTGTGACGGCCTAAACTCCCACAGTTCCTGTTCGTGCCCGTGTAAATTTATTCCTGCAAGTTCAGAAGACACAGATGCCTGTTGGAGAGGGAGGTAAGTATAGTCTAAATCAGAACTCATGATTGCTGCTTTAGCACTGGATCAGGAATGAAACACCATCAATCAAAAAACCCACATGCTTCCAGTTTAACCTCCTGTAGGACTCGGTCCTTTCCCTCCTGAAGGTGCAACAAATCAAAAATCACAAGGTCTTTATTTCCCCGATTAAAACATATTTCATCAAAACGCGCTGAATCATAACACCAGGATTTAAAGGTGATATCAACAGTTCACTGCAATTGGAATAGGGGTGAAATTGGATCAGAGCACACTGGGGAGCTGGCTGTGTTAGGGCTGCACACTACCCGTGTGCACCTATATTCGGGTCATTTTCTGTACTTTCTAAATCCCACAAAAGATTTTTTTTTGTTGTTGTTTTGTTTGGTTTTTTTTTTTTAACTTGGCGCATATTATTAAAAGTTTATAATAGCATTTTGCAATTCAGAAGACAGTAGCATGGTCAGGTGTGTGCTCGCTTTATAAGAAACTGGGTTTGGCTTTCTTACTATGTATTTTCATTTCATAAATTTTACTGAAGTTTTTTTTCAATGAAAAATCCTATTGAAGCAAAAAAATCTACTCAGAATTGTTTATTAAAATTGCGTTTTGCTGTCATACTATCACACACTCCACCAATAAAATATAATCACATCTTCTTCCAGCACTATAACTTATGTTTCTAAAGCAATCCTTTTACAGAAATTTCTTTGACTGCTTTTTGCCTAGAATAAATATGAAAACCACTTAAGAGCTCAGAATTGCAAACACTTGGTGCACTTCTACCAAGCTCTTTCGAAGATGAAGGTGGGTTGGTTGAGTCTGCTGCCCTGAGCTGACCAGATGTCAGGCAACTCTACCTGAATTCAGAGTAGCCATGTTAATGTTGTGTGTCACAGAACACCTCCAGCTGCCTGGCAGGAAGGGTGTACAGTCAGCAGAGACCCATCCTGCACCCCCAACATACCCTCTAAAGCAATTTTCAACTAAAATCTATTACTAGTAGTTATTGCCCTGGAAATGCATTCCTTTGCTTACACTTCCTACTCAGAAATGAAAACCAAATTTCTTCTCTTCAAATGCTAAGCAAAGTCTTAGCAAAACAAAAAAACAAAACCTCAGCCCAACAATGGAACCACATGGGCAGCAGAAAAACTGACCACAAACATTTTTTCTTAATTCAGGATGATCTAGAAGATCAATTGGAGATAAATTATTTGTGAGCCAAGCTATTTCTGTAAACACTACTGAGTGTTACATAAAAGGCAAAGTAAAAAGCCCATGACAAACAGTACAAAATAATTTCCCCTAACCTACTTCAGTCACTGAATTCTTAGGTGTTTCTTCTAATGAAAACAAAAATATTTCTATGTGCGTCATTTTCAAACTAATGTTCACGATTTAAACTCATCACTCACATATTCAAGGTAACTCCAAAGTGTCACGGTATTTTCTGTGTATGCTGCAACATGCAGGCAAAGTGTGGGGTATTAAAAATGGTATGTATACTTTCCTTTATTATATCTTTACTTCACTTTGGTTTAAAGTTACTTTTTATATTACAGGATGCTGTTCACAGATATATCCACAGCTACACAATTTTGCAACACAAACTTCAAAGAGCAGCTTTCAAAATGCAAAGAGGAGAGTCTAGGCTAAAGTTTACAAAAAGACACTAATTTTATGGAAAACAATGAAACTGAGTGGAAAACCACTTTTCTGTGTACAACAGATTTGACATAGCAGAAATAAACATTCCCTACCCTTCCTCACGCCAAGTCCTTCGCCTGCCCAGAATCTCAGTGTTAGAGGCATTTCCAAAGATTAATGGAAAATTCAGTTCATACAAACCATGTGACTCTCCCTCCACAAGGCCCACGATGCCTAGTCCACGGTTCTCAAATGTTAAATAAGGATGTGACCAGCATATCTGCTGTGGCAGAGGGAAATTACACATCAACTATTAAACTGCACCCATTACAAGCCTTTTTTTTTCCTAAAACAACTTTAAAAATAACTGGACACTTACAATCTGAATGAAAAGCAAGCCAATTACCCTGGAGAAAGCACAACTGGCACATAATTTGATATAGTAAAATACGTTCTCTTTTCGCACAAGTGCTCAACACGCTATTGCTCAAAATAAGAATTTTGCTGTTTATCTATTCATATGCAATAGGATTCCCTAAAGATAATACTTTTCTCTGATTTTTAATTATCAATAAGAAGTAAGGTAAAGTTAGATTTGATTTCTTCTCTTGTAGTTAAAAAGGAAAGCACATTTGTTTTTAATTAGATTATTGGCCTCTGTCAAAACTTGCTAAGCCAATTCTGAAATCCTTTCCTGCTACTGAATGCCTCAAGGCCTTCTGTAATTGGGGTGCTGCTGGCTCACCGAAGGGGAAAAGGAAAATTGTTGGTTTGGAGCACCCACAGCCAAGGTCCCTTTTGGTGGCAGTGTACAGAAAATCCATTCTGTTTCAAGGAAATAATACTTTCCTAAGTGTCTGAAAGGGTCCAAACTTTGATTAGCTTAGAGAAGATACAGAGTTAGTTCTGTTGTGCTCTCAACTGGTATTTCAAGCTGGGCATGGACCTGGACATCTAGTTTCTGTCCCAAGGTGCTGTGGCACTTGTTCCCATTCCTCCAATAAACAGTACATTATAATTCTGGCTGTTGCCATCTGGCAAAATTGTTTGAGTCTAAATTTCACAGTCCCTGCCGTTCTTAATTATTTGGGGCATATTCTGTAAGCATACAAATTATCATGGCAAACAATATGACTTACTATATCTAAATTAGGTTCCTTTCACAGAAAAATCTTGGAAGCCACTGCACAATTCAGCTCTTCAACACAGATCAGTATGCATGTCATAACTTATGATTAGCTGATTACAATTATTTTCCTTTTAATTTGTTTTAAAGTTCCACAGGAACAGAAAAGTTGGAGCTAATCTTTGTTTCTTACCACTTGAGCGCTACCTCCAGCACACTCACCAGCCCAAAAGGCAGCCCAGTGCTTATAATTAAATTTATAGCTATATGTTTCTGTTTACACTATGTTTAATAAAAAAGTAACACCAACATACACAATAAACACCATTTGTACATGTGGACATTCCTGCTTTGAGGAAACTTGACTTCTCGTGAGTTTGCACCCATTTAAGTGTGCATGATCACCTAAGTATCATTTTCAATTTCAATAAAAGCATGTATATGAGGATTAGACTGTTATGAACACTGCAGTGCAGATCTAAATAACTCAGTCTGCCAAACTAGTGTTACTATGGAAACAAAACTACTGTACTGTGACCACAGCTCTGACTGCATTACTTAAGACCATCTGGTTAAAACAAATATTTTTGTGGCACAGTATTTGTTCTTAATTGTGTACTGATCATTTTTCTTCTTTTTTTTTAACATACACAAATATATTACTTTTTTTTGTATTGTAATACTCTGTTCAAGCTTTCACAATGCTGCATGTGATTTTAGTTATATTTAACATGCTTATGAATAAATCCATAAGTCTCTAAGTTAAGCAAGATTGGACGAAGGTAAACAGTCTGAAGGTCCCTGCTCTCTTGGACTGTGTCTTAGATGAGCTATCTTTTCCTATTCCTGCATCACAGTACTGAAGAAACACTTTGAAGAAACATTCTCCAGTGGGAACGCAATCATGCCGAAAAGCAAAGCTGAGCAGACCAGCTCTCACCCACCCCATTCCAGCTCCCTGATTGCACTGAAGGTGCAAAGCACCTTTCAAGTCAATTGGCAGCTCCTCCAGCAGCTCCTTGCTAGAAATAGGCAGAGCACTTCCAAACTGGTTTATTTTACTTTGAAGCATTTTTCAGGCTGATAACTCACTGCCTGTCCCTAGCCTGGGGAAATTTAATATTCTGAATTGAGATGTGTCACTACAGATACTGTTCTGATAAGAAATAAAACGCTTTCACAGATAAATGCAGACTGACCAGAAAGTCAGCAATACCGGTGCAGAAAGGTGAGGACCACTTTTCCTAGGTGTTTCTAAAAATGGAAAGCCATCTTATTCCAGGGAATTTATTAAATTAACAAACTAGTAAACAAGTAGATCCATTTCTTATGTCAGTGTTTCTACTGAACCACAATATTTAGTTTCTACTTAACAGGGAATATATATATATATTATAAATACATATATATATGGCAGGGTCTAGGGTTTGGGGTTTTTTGCAAGTTCCATAGGGCTTGCAGCAACCATGTTTTGCAAAGACAGGCTCCCAGGTTGCATTTTTGAACTGCACTGTAAGTTTGAGGACATATGACTTGAGAAAAATTGGTTTTCCAGTGATGAAAGGAACTAAACACTGTCCATTATGACAACTAAATAAAACAGCAGAATGCTTTTCTGCCTGTCACAGTCCCTGGCCATGGAGGTAGGTTCATTCTTTTGGCCTCAGCTCGAGAGTTCCTTAAAAATATGACTCGGAGAAGCAATTTATTGTAGCATGGATTATCCATGCTGCCAGAGGTGTGAAAAGTGCACGGGTTAATACTGGTGAAGTGACCTGCAATCTTCTTTAGGCAGCTCTGTTGCATAAAGTCTGTGAGACCTGCAGTCAGGAGGACAGGGGCTCTACCCAGGGAAGGCAGGGAGCCATCACTTCCCCTCTGTCAGCAGGAACTGGTGCTCCATCAACACAGCTGGAGAGCACTTTTGGCAAGAGCTGTGGTAAATGCACAGCAGCTTTAAGGAACTGTGGATAATAATGTAAAGAAAACCCAGAGCAATTAATCCACTGCTATATTTGCTTGCATGACTACTTACACATTTTATCTGGACATACCATCATGGTATGTGGAAACTTGTAAGGTCTCAAATTATATGAGGTGTTGTATACTGATCTTGAAAACCATGGTAGAAAGTTAAGAATTCAGCTAGAGCCTCCACTGTTTTATGAAATATACATCTAAGGAAAATGTTCATGCCCTAAATTATGTGCTTCTGAATGCCACCAGCAGAGACAGGAGAAGGAAAGCAGCTCTCAGTACAGAGCTCCTTCAGACCCCCCAGGGCAATGCTTTTTGGAACAACCTTTACTCAATCTTGCCATTATTCCACCTTTTTTTTCTAATTGAGAAAACGATGGGGAGAAGATTATTTTTTTAAAGATCACGAATGTTAAGGAAGTATAATCTTGCTAGTTCATAATTACAACTGAGTATCAGATTGCCAACCACGTATCAGTCAAGCATTTCTCATCATTAAGAAATGGGTAATTGCAGCAGGAGATGATTGAAGGAAATCAGCCAATCTCTAAGAAAAAAATTTATGTCTCCATTTATCAGATGGATATAGGGAAACAAACATCAAATTCTGGCTAAAGGTTCCAAGAAAACATGCCAGGAGCTAAATGCATTATAATTAAGAGGTGATTACAGCGGAGCTTTACCTACAGCACGGCGTGCAAAGCACCACACGTCCCCATGCCACCCACAGACCATCCTTCTGCCTGGAGCTCCTAGTGTGGCTCCTAGGAAGGTATTCTCACAGGGGACATTTCCAAAGGGATCTGCTAGTGAGGTGGGAGCTACCAGCTTCCCTACTACAGCCAAGAGCTATGCAAGCATGTGATCATGTGCAGAGAGCTGGCTCTGGACCTCAGGGCAGCAAGTGCTGCCCGTGGAGCTGCCCCTGAATCTTCTCTGGTTCTCTTGTGTGAGCTTCAAAGAACATGTAAAAGTAAACCTGCTCCTCCAAAACTGACAATTGATGCTGGAGTTGTTGCCATCTGATGGTTCGGTAAAGAGACGGCAAATAGGAGAGAGGAGCTACTCTGACTTCAAGACAGTGTTAAAAGATGACTTATGTTTGGCTGACAGAACAAGAAAAACTAAAATAAGTTCTGTGCTACAGGTGATCTGAGAGTAAATAACTAAGAGAGTGGGATGAGGAAAATCTCCAGTGGCTTTTATCATCTTTGCAAGGCCACATAAATAAGCAGAATACTTAACAAAAGAAATCCTGTTATACTTCACTATGTTTCCATTAATGACTGACACAGTTTATGCAAGACAATGCTCACTCAAATTATTTGTCATGTCTTAGTATGAGTTTCACAAAATCAAACCAAGGTGTGTTACCTTGGGACGCAGCACCTAGATGTCCAGGGTGGCAGAGGAAGAAAGGCAGAGGGAAAAAAACACAGGAGATCTCTGCATCTTCCCCATCCCCAACCAGGGCAGAGCCAGAATACAACAGAGTCACCTTCAGATTAAATTTAGGGGATCAAATTTCTTTGGACTTAGAAAAATATCCTACTGATTTCTCAAGTCCATTCAAAATATATCTGCTTTTAGCATATAAGCCCATGATTGTGACCATATTTCTGGTCTGGTTTGGCAGATATCCCAGTACTGGTATGATGACAAAATTGTAGCAGTTCTGATTCCACCTGACACTCTGTTTTGATGTGATGAGCATCCATATGGGAAGGTCCCATATTTCATTCAGTGTTTCAGGAGGCCTCCCCAGTTGTGAGGGTGATGAAAATAAGAATTTCTGTGGGCAGAGCACAAGGCAAGTGCAAGGCTCACTTGGCCTGCCCAGGTCTCCAGTCTCTGCCACAAAGGGCGGCCGCACAGCAAACCAGACCCCCAGCTCTGCCCACTCCCCAGCCTTACAGCCACAATTGCAGCTGGCCCCTCTGGCAGGGAGTTCCACCTTCCCTAGAGACAACAGAGACAACCCGTCCCAGCCTTTGCCAGTCTGCTCTACCACTTCTGGCCCTTGGACCTTCCACTCCTCTTTCTCTTGCTCTGACTCTAAATCTCACTCCACATTCCTTGTACTGACGGTAAAATATTTTTAAAAAACCACATGATTGCAACTTATCTTCAGAGTCCACACCTTCATACCCCATGAAGGTGTGAACATATGCTTATGTGGATGAACACACTGCATGAATTTTGCATCATTGCCCTCTCTTTTCCTCTTCTCTGCTGCTTCTCATTACCTCACTTCAGACTGCAAGCCCTTCGGTCCAGGCAGCACATCTTGTCACGTCTGGAAGAAAACTTATTTCTGTCCCACTTTCCATTTTCATGTACCTTTCTTGCTGTTTCTGTACTTTTCATAGACATGTCACTGCCAACAGCTTAACTCCATTTCTGGCCACTTTTTTTTTTGCGAGGGAGAAGAAACAACACAGTGAAAGTAAAGGAGTATCTGCACTTAAAAAGTACCTTATAAGATTAACCTGATTGGATTTGTACTGGAAGGATTTCAGACACCACCGTGTTGGAGTTGCTTCCTTTGCAAAATAAAACACGTTCTCACACAACAGCAAGAACCTTGACTTCCACCAGGACTCAAAGTCAACTTGTTCCTCTCCATTTTATGTCAAGAACAGTATTATTTGCACAGAACATCCCTCTAGTTTCATTGTGACATATACACAGCACTAAGGGGTTTTAATAGGATTACTATGGTGTTCCTGGGGTTTAAAGAGAATAGAGTCACATATGAAGAGCTGAGGACTCAGGTTTACTTGCAGATAAATAGAAAAAAAATCAGAATTCTTAAATAGCAGTTTTATAAAGAGTAAAACTTCTTAACAATAAAAGACTTGAGTTTTAGAAATTACATACATATATATGAATTTTTTGCTCCCCTATTTTCACTTTTCAGGTATATGCAAATATCTGCAGATTCCTAACTTTGAAAATCAGATACAATCTTACAGACCAGCATACGGAAATTTTGCTTATTTTAATAGTAAAACTGGAAGACATAATTTCTAGTAACGTATATTATCTGTAAACAAATGTAGTAAGCACCATAAGACCCTGTTTAAGCAAAAAACTCTGGATACCCTAATCCAGAAGCCTACACTAGGACCACTCATTTTTTAATAACATGCCTTTGGCAGGCTCTGTTGATTCTCGCTAAGAATACTTTCTTTAAAATAGAAAAGGATTAACAAAATGTTAAATCTTCAATGCTTGATACATGAAGATCACCAAGGAAACTGTAATTATTTGACTCAATGAGAACACTGCTTAGATTTAAGGACAAAGTATGCACAGGATTGTTCAGGAGCTTTGTTTTGTTTGCAATGAAATGGAGCATATCCAAACGCATCTCTCCAACTTCTAAAATGTATTTTTTTAAAACACTTTACCTACTTGTTCTACACAACACACATAAAGATGACCCAAATGTGTAGGTACTAATGAAAATTATTTATGACAGTCTTTGCAAACACAGCTACTTTCCCTCTACATTGTGTGTTTGGGGCACCACTTGTGTACTCCTATGGGGAAGGAATACATCTCAGCAACCTGAAGAGTGCTCCACCTCCATCTGAGGGAGAAGCAGCCACATCGGTCTAATTCACAGCCTGGTCTATATTTGTCCATATTCCACTGCATTCAAATGTGTTGTCTTTAAAAATACACTTTTTTCCCCCCTCATTTTTTCCTTTTCTTTAAAAAAAAAACACTTTCCAAATGGACTGTGAAACTAAAAGCTCTTCGTGCCTACTCAACTTTAATTTTCCTGTAAATTTTTTGCTGTTAGGTTGACAATCCAAATGCATGTTTTAAAGAAACTTCACTATTTCCACATTTGATGTTTAAGTTTTACACACTGCACTTTATATTAAAAAAAAAAAAATCACATGTCTCTCCTTGAACTTTTTCAGTTAAATCCCAAAGTGACACACCCAGGGAGTTACTTTCTTGAAGCATGAAACACAATTAGGGTAATTGCAGGCATGTCCAAGTGTCCAGAGGTATCTATTTTTGACTATTTACATTCCAGAGTGTTTCTTGCTCTATTATAAACTTGAGCTCTCCCACATAGTTACCAAGTTACCAGAGTAAGCAAGAACTATTTGATATCATTAGGTGAAACAGCATTTTCATTTTACGAGGACTGAAATGGCTGCAGGAAGCCCTGATCTGCAACCCAACACAATTCAACCGAAATTTTCATGGTATCTTATATTAGGTTTTGAGTAGACCATTAGCAAGAAATGTAGATACCTGCCCTTGGACTATCTTCATGGTTCACATACCTGAACGGAGAACAGCTGCAATCCTTTCACCCACACATTAACAGAATAATCTGAGTTAAAAGAACACACTCCCAGTTCCTAACGGGAGCTGTACAACCTGATGGAACAAATAGTGGAAAGAGTAATGGAAAGAAAGTGGAAAAGGACAGTCAAAGTGACTAGAAAATATGCAAGCAGATATCAGCAATCATAAGCAATACTTGTTAAACAGACTGAAAAAACCCACTCACATTACTTTTTTTCTTAAATTCTCCTCGGTCAAAATTTCTTGTTCAGTACTTGTAATTCACATATGCGGCGTAAAATAGTCATATGATCATCACCTGAGCACATAGCGTTAAATGTGCCAACCTAGGTGTTGGTCTCAAAGCCTTTCCCTCCAGGTGTTGAGTGATCACACCTCCTTTTAGACACCGTCCTTCCCATTCATTTTGGCAAAGGGGAGTAGTGATGAGCCTCAGCCCTGGGAACAGCTGCTAATGGGAAGGAGCAACGGCATCAGGAGCCCTGCATGTAACAGAAGGGATCCAAAAACCAAGGAGGTAGAACTAGAACTTTTTCTTACTGTTTGGAGGAGGTTTTGGTGTAGGAGAGAAGGTCAGAGGACTAAAAGTCCCTTATTTGAGACACAGACATTTTCTTTAAGTCACATGGCCAAAATGGTGAGACAAGAACTAGAAAAGCAGGTATGGCTGGTGGAAAATTGACTGTATCCTTGACTGTATCCTTGTTACAAAGTCCAACTAGTGGCCATTTTCTATGGATGTCTGAGGGACTGACACTGTTGAATGTCTTCATGAATAACCTAAACAGCAGAATTAACAGATTATGCCCTCAGGAAGTTCTTGGATGGTAAACATACTGGAGGGCAGGGCTGTTATTCAGAGGGACCTCAAGAGGCTGGAGGAAGGGTCCTGAACTTCAGTAATAACAAGCGTGAAGTCCTGCATCCCATATGGAATAACCCTATAGAAATACATGGAGTGGGGACCGACTGGCAAGGAAACAGGTTTGCCAAAAAAGACCTGAGGGTTCTGGCAAACCAAAGTGGGAAACACGAGTCAGCTGTCCGCCCTTGTGGCAGAGAAAACAGCTGTATTAGCAAGTGTAGACAGCAGCCTTATGGAAATTACTATTTCCCTCCATGTGGCATTTTTGACAACATTTCTAGAATATCGTGCCAGTCTCAAACAAGACCATAAGAGGAATGCCAGAGAAGACTAAATAGAGTCTTGATGTTTTAATGTGATCATCTTCACTTCATCAACTAATGACATTCCAGCCTACAGACCTCCATCAGGAAAGAAGGCACCTCTATGGAATAACCAGAAAATAGTGAATTTGATATCGATTGCTCAAGATAGTATTGAGGAGAAGCTTTTAGACAATTTAGGAATTTCTGATTTCTGCAACATTTCTATTTATTTCTTCAGCCTGTTTGCATCAAAAAGTACTCAATTATATATAATGTACATCTAATTATATATTGTACTATATAAAAATATAAAGCTCGAGCAAAGCAGAAGTTGACATGATGGCTATGGTTTATCTAATCATGGACCGTAAGGTGTTGCAGAGTAATCATCTGATCAAGAAAAGAGAAATAACATATTATTTATGCAAATGACCATATAGCCAGTCTCTCTGGATCATAATGATTAATCATCCTATGGAACAGGTGCAATGAATTATCCAGCGCTATTCTCAAGATTTCAACCATGTATGAAAATATGCAAAAAACAATTACAAGCGGCAGGCAGGAAAGGAAAACAATGGCAATATTTTGTTCCTATACTATTTCTGAACACTAAAATGGCCTGAATTCTATTAATTAGATGTTCACAGTCATTCCTTCATGCAAATTGATTCATAACACTGTTGCCAATTCTTTCAGCCACAAACAGGTCAGTCACATACAGCACATCTCTATTTATCTTGGCCACCTCATCAGGAGCAGAAGCATAGGCATTATACCCAAAGCTGAATGAGGATTTATGCATTTTTTTTTATTGAGGAACTAAATTTTTAGAATTGCCCCAAATTATCAATTACTTTATGTGTTGCAATACCGCTGCCATCAGCATGAAAAAATAATTTTGGCTTCAACCTTCAAATTACAAGATTGATATGTACCATGCCTCAGTTCCTCCTCCCTTGTTTCTTAACTTCTAGTATGTGCTGAAGCCCCATTTTCAAAATTTTCTCCTCACCTTGAGGATTATTTATTTACTTAAAGGAAAGGGGGAGGGAGGAGGAGAGGAAGAGACAAGGTGGGAAGGGGGATCCTCCATCACCTAGGCAGTGTTACCATACCTGCTCAATCCTTCTGTTACCCACTCATCCACAGTAACTGCTCAATGGCACTGAGCATCAGTACATAATACCCAAGAAGAGGAAATGACTAATTTGCTTGTGGCTCACTGAGAATTTTGCCAAAACATCAGTCAATCCTGTTACAGTCACTGATGTGTAAAAAAACAAATGGTCTTTAGTAATGACAAAAAAAGGAAAAATGTCTTCCATAAACCCCACAAATAACATACTCTAAAAATTACTTTTCTGCTTTAGTTTAAAAATGTGATTAAAACTCTATTTCTGTATAACAGTGAATACACTACATTAGTACAGGATTTGTTGCATTGAATTAATGAGTTCAGCCACACTTGAGCACCTTGTGCGGTGTGGCAGAAACCAGAATGCAGGTGGAACAAGAAAACTCACCTTTCTCATAGGGCAGAGCATGTTCCCAGGTAGGTCATTCACATATTGGTGGTCTGCACCCTAGCTTACCTTCCACAGCCCTTTATGTGCCCAAAGCTTACCCCTGCAATAAGCAAAACCAATTAAAGGAAGGCGATTCCTAGTGCATCCTGAAATGGATGACAAAGCTTTCCTTAAGAATGGACAAGATTAAACCTTCTTCTCACAACATATGCAGAAAAGGCAGGTACAAAATTCTCAAAGGTAGTTCAAAACCGTTTTCTTACATGAACATCCCATACAACCTTAAAAAATCACATCACCTCTCCTTTGAATTTTGCTTTCTGGTTGTGAATAATGGCATTTTTTCCTTACCTACTACCTGAGCTCCATTACAACAGTAATTACAAAATTGTTTGCAAGGCTCTCACATGGGCCAGAAAAGCAGTACATCTAAGGAGAGAGCTGAGATGTTTACAAAGGAAGATGCCCCCTCTTCCCCCAAGAAATAAACAGCGGTCATCACAGATAAATTAAGGAGTTATTCCAATTTCTGTTCATGAACCACTCTTTTAACAGCAATGAAGAGATGCTGTGTGAGGCACGTCAGTTTGATATTTCTTTGCTGCTATTCAGAATTAAAAGAAAAAAAAAAAAGAGTTGCACAGATTTGTGATTGATATTGGGAAAATGCATTGAAACAGTTCCTGGTAGACACCAGGAGGCTCTGCCCATCTGGCCCTGGCTCCTCCAGTGCATTCAATGCTGCCAGGAATCCAAATCTGTAATTACAGCTACCCAGTGCATGAAACACCCACGCTCCTTTGCCTTCTATTTTCTGTATTCACAAGGTAAAGCTTCTCCTGCAGCTGGCTGCTCCTTCAGAGCCCACAAAGCCCGAGCCACACGCTGTGTACACGACAGGGCACCCAGAGCCTTGGGGGCCCGGTGCCGAGGAGCTCCCGCCCAGTGCCTGGCTGGTCCTTGCATCCCTCCCACTGCCTCCCCGACTTTGTGAGAGCTACAGGGACAGCACAGAGCTGGCCCCTCACAGAGACTGTGTTCCTGAAAATCCAGCACCAGGCGAGAAGATAGCCTGTTATTTCAAGGGATCCAGCAACAAATCATTTGTTATTATGGGGCAGCCCAATGCCGACAGTGCAGTGCAGGCACAGGATCTTGTGCCAGATGAGAATACAGAAAACAAGGAGCACAAAAGCATTGTGACTAGACATCTGAGATGCAGCAGTGATGGACCACAGCTCTTCCACTTAGATTAACTGCCAGCAGCATTAATGAAATGCAAGTATATAACTTATGGCACAAAGCATTAGAAGTATAGAGCTGAAAAAGGAAACATTTCCTCAGCCATAAAGGGCTAGAAATAAAACTGGGGTATATAAGAAATAGTTCCTAATGCAGAAGCACAGCTCCTTGGTGATACTTCCACTTGCAGAGCAATAATTGCATTACCTATAAGGTAACTGCAGACAGTGCAACAACTTGTCCTCCTTTTCCCGTGTGACTCCTGGCTCACTGGCTGCCCCTTTGCTATTCTGGTAAAGCTTGCAAAATGTTAGGAATCCCCTTCCCAAATACAAAGCTGTAATCTCACCTGCAAATCTGCTCTGACTACAGTCAGTAGAGTATCTGTTAAACAACACATCTACAAGTTTTTTTCTTTCTCTGTCTATCAGTGCAAATATCCATTTTATTTAGATGCATTCACTGGAACCTATGCAACTACAACAAGGGTCACAGAAGCACACTGGTATCTAGACATAATCTTAGGACACTGAGAATCAATAAGTGTATCTCGTACTCCTCAACCCTACCTCCCTTTCCTGAAAATGGGTATACGAGATGGAGAAGCCAGGAACATGCACTATTGCTAACAGCTCTGAGAAATGCTCCTGCTTGGGAAAAACAATAATGGATGTCAGCAGTATCTCAAGCACCAAAGTGCTTGCTGTCGGTCAGATTTTGTAGGAAAAGTATGTTTTACAGGCAAAGTTATTTCAAAACAGTGCAGCAACCCAAGAATTAGGGAAAAGTAAAAAAATTTACTTTTGCCCAGCAAAAGTAAATTTCCCACCTTTGTGAGTAGAAAAAACTGGCTGCTGCATTTCATTATATACTGAAACTCTATTATTAGTCTTTGCATTGCCACAGACATCTCTGCTGGTATCAAGACCCTATTCTGCAGAACATACAAATGTAAAGAGACATCAAGTTGTGTTAAGGAAAAAATCTGCAGAAGTTATAAGTAGGAGTACAAAAATAGTGACAGGACAGAAACTACAAGGACTACTATAGAATTGCCTTGGTTTACCAATATTATCATCTTTACATACTTCATCGGCATATAACTTTATGTGGTGTGTGTTACACTGTGATATTTTATAATTCTAAGGTTACAGAATCCCTGGTTTCAGCACCCCAACACATAAAATAACCATGACCTAAAATAAAAATCTCTTCCTGACATTTGTAAGAGTGGCTGTAAATGTATGTTTATTTCCTTCACTTCAAGCTTTGAAGAACAATTGCTGCAATTTTCTCAGTGAAGAAGTAGAAAACAAAGAATTAGTACCAAACGCTGGGAGATCAATTTTCACAGACCCCATTGCTTGATAATTTAAATGCTAAGCACTGCAGCCAATTAGTCTAGACTGAAGTATTTGATGGGGGCAAAATTTAGGTTAACAAATACTGCATAATATTATCTGAATACTATAGAGCAGACTTCCTACAAAGATGAATTTTGAATCTGCCCGTTATAAGAAACAGGTGCAAAGAGTGCGTGGGAGAGGTGAATTCATCCCTCCTCTAAATGGCAGTATAAAATAAAATTAGGATATAAAATTTGGGGGTGTCTCACAGGGCAGTTTTTAATTATATACTTAGCAGCATCTTTGCATATAATCATTACCTCAGCCTCCTCGTTTGCATGTATATATTCTTTTGTGCCAAGATCAAAGAACAAAGGTTAAATCCTTCTGAAACTCTATTCAAGCAGTGAAAATTGAAAACAGCTATTTTGAGGCTTTGAGCTTTTTTTTAGGTTTTTCAACTGTCTGTTTAATCTGCTTAAAATTCTGTTTACTTATTAAATCATGTATTCATAGTGTGACAGACAATTGCAGAACACAGGTGATCCAGCAGAGTTTTAAGGAGGACCCTTTCAATGGTACCTCCCATGAAAGAGAGAGAAAGCAAATGAGGACACTGGCTGAATGCTGGAGGACTTCCACCAAATCTTCACTCCTGCACCCAAATTTGCTTTGCAAGGAAGGGTTTGGTATGAAAAAACTGGAATTATTGTCTAGTCCTCCATTGCCATGCTCATGGCACACAAATAAAGTCCCTCTCTGTCCTGACAGCTATGGATAAACATCCAGCCTTGGCAGCTGGGGTGGATGAGAACTGATAGAGAGGCAGAGCCATCCTTGTATCAGCGAGGAATGATGAGACTGGGCCTGCTAGGGCCATGGGGCTGCCTTCAGTCCCTGCCTTCCTAGAAAATTCTGGTTTGTGAGTTTTTCTTCTTCCTCTGCCGCTGTCAGCTGACCTGTAGGTACATCAAGCTGCACCTTATGGTTATTCAATGTTCCTGGCTATCTCTGAGGAAGTCCTCTGTCCCCACTTAGCATTCCTGTTTTGTGTTTGGGCCTAGGGTTAATGGTGAAAATAATCCACGTACTGCAAACTTCCTCCTTTTTTCTAAATAGAAGCTGGCAGGACCTGACCTGACCAAGGGTTTAAAACTCTAGATAAGACAAGGGGAGATGAACTACTGAGTAAATGAAACCCTACAAGGTACATGACACGGAAACACCTCAGCAATTCCTCATTTTAACAAAACTTGGACAGACACAGTTCTGTAACACAACCAGCTGATCCTTGTGACACACCACCAAAACCTAGAGAATACTGAGGTGTAGGGTGCCAAAACAAAAATACCACATTCACACAGGTCACAGCACCAAGAAGTATTTCAGGGTTCATCTAGACACCGGATACCCAAGCTCACCTGCCATCCCAACCTCACAAACTGACTCAAATACTGATTGCTGGAGAATACCTCTTCCTTCTTCTCTATTCCTGAAGCAATAGTCACAGAAGACTGGGGAAGATTTTGTTTCTGGGATAGTAACCACTTTTTAGTAAAGAAATTGTTAACATTTTAACCTGTTGCTTTGCAGCCCTGTGACTGAAGACATAAAAGATCAGCTCTTCCCTCCAAGCTACTGATGATCTGAAAACATGGAACAGGAACAGTCTCTTTCTGTCCCAGACACACAGTCTTTAATATCAGTTATGAACAGCATGCCAGAAGGGTATTCTCCAGGACTTGGAAGCTGCACCAACTATTTCCATTGCACCACAACCCATTATGAAGAGGATGGCAAAGTTCAATCTTTCTCAATAGACCCATGGCTCAGGTTTGCCACAACATGTATCTGAAATTTCAGTTACCAAAGGGCTATTGTGATTTTCATTGGTAGTTAATTGCTTCCCATTATGTACACATAAAAAGATGCACAATGGGTGAATTAACTGGAAAATATTATAATTTAAAAGACCAGTTTTTGACTAGTAAAAGGCTCTAGAGAGCTCTTCACTGGACATGTGAAGAGCCCTTTTACGTGAATCCCTTTACACTGGCAGTCTTTTGGGTAGATTCACTCCATTCAGGGTTAGCCTACATCACATTTGATGGGGATAAAATGAGGATGATTTGGGAGCGACACTGTGAGATTCACTGTTCACTTCACCCTCTTCCACAGTCTGCCTTTAGAAGAGCTGGAGAGTAGGAATGAGCAGCAGAGAAGGAAGCCCAGAAGGATGTAAAACACCAGGTGAGGCTCTCCGTCTACAATGCTCAACAGTAATAGCTTCTTGGAAAGACAGAAGAATTTGAACAACATCCTATTTCTGTCATGCTCTGCCAAGGCAGACATAGCTTTTGGATGGGGATGTTGAAGCATTTCTTTTTACTCCACCAACTCTGTCCTTCTTTCAAGAAATGTTTCCACCATATGGTAGAAGTAGTCACAAAATCACAGAAAATGTCATCTGGATATTTAGTCAACTGCTGTTTCCAGAAATGATGGCATCCTCAGTCATATAGGAAAAAGGTAGTAAAAGTAGGGCTTCTCCTGCAAGTCCAAAGGCGCTCTGGAATTCTGGCCTCTTCAAAAGAGTGGCTGAAACTAGGTAAAAATCTTCAATTAAAAAAACAGCAATTCACTGAATACATATTCAGGAGTATGAGGTTAAAGAACACCAGTTTGCTGTATTTGCCCCTTTCCATCTAAATACCAAAGGTCTGATTCTTACAATTATTGTGTCCACACACAGACACAACCCTCAACCTGAAGAAGGGCAGCAGATAGTCAGTGACATTTGAAAAACAAACTACTTAGCAAAAGAACAGCATATAAACTAAAACAATACAAAATAAATTATCTAAAGGGGAGCATGTTATGCTGCTCTACACTACTGGAGTACTACTGGCACTGTAAATTTTCCCTCATTTTCCCTTTAACAGCTATCAGTATGTCTTTCCTTTGAGGACTGCAAAGGCACACAGGGATGTGTCTCCTGCCTTCCAACACCTTTTCAACCGTTCAGGTTTCCTGCACAGCACCTGTCTGAGTGCCCTGCATCACTCCTGCTTCCTTCAGCACCTGCCTTCTACATTCACGGGAAAAGAAGCTCAGCTACAGTGCACTGTAGCACGCAAATTTTATACCACTAACAAATTTGTTTTACATGGAATTACTTTTGGACACATCAAAAAAAAAAAATGGAGAGAATAAAGCCAAAGGAGACAACATTCTAGGAAGGTAGGAAATATACTCTCATTTAAGTACCATTTAAACCCCTTCATAAAGCATACAAACAAACAAAAATTCAAAATGATACAATGTAATATAATTCAAACCTAATGTTGCAAACACTAAAAAAACAGCAATGAAGCGAATGCCTCACATGGCTGTTTCACTATCCCGTGCATAGAAAGCAACTTAGAAAAATATGCTCAAAATTTTCATGTTTTCCTTCTCACAATGGCAAAATTTTATTATGATGATCTTTTATCATTTCAGAAAAAAAACAAGTGCCAAAAAATGCATAGTAAGAGCAAACTAATTAGAGTTTGTACCTATGCAGAAAACAGAATTAGATCTCTTAAATAATTAAAGGCATTTCTAAGTGGCAGCTTTTCTTATCATTACCAAAAAGTCACATTATATTACAGCTGAGATTAATATTTTTAGTATCTGAATGGAAACAAATGTGGAAACGAATGTCTATTAAAACTGTGATGGCCTAGGGCTTTATAAATAACCACATCCCCTCTTTGCCAGTTGCAGTGATGACTACGGATACAGCATGCTAAGTTATTCCATCACGAGTCACACGCTCGCGGGAGCACTGCAAAGTGAAGATGAAGGTTAAATAGTTAGCAGGGATTTCTAAGCAGGAAGGTGGCTCCGTGACCTTGCAGCTCTGACAGGCTCTAATCGAGGGAAACACTGTATATAAGTAATCAGATGTTACCGATGTTCTTCACAGGAGAATTTTTTTAATTAGATACAAAGCATTTCATGTCTAAAAGGCCAATCGGGAAAGTCAGGAATTCACATCAAAAGGTGTGCTCTTTCCAAACATTAAATGTAACATTCTGTTACATACTTTCCCCCAAATTCCATGCTCATGCTCATCTGATACAGAAAACTCCCCTGCACTGAAACCCTAATGCAGGCAGCTTTGAAAAAGACTCACCACACCTATTTTCACTAGAAGGTGTGCAGCTGCTTTGCAGCATTTCCCTAAAAAATAGCACCATTCTCATGAATGGTTTCCCAATGTGAGCTGATTAATATTACAGCTAACAGCACTTGTCCCAAACTTCGTCTGGAATTTCCTCCCTCTAACTGTTACACTGAAGATGCATTTTCATAATCCAGGCACGAAGGTGACTTCTGCCAAGCAGAGGAAGGGAGCCTGGAGCCTGACGGGGTGCTGGTTCCTCTTGGCTCATTCAGGGGCCAGAAAAGCAAATCGGCGAGGCCATGTCTTACAGAGAGCCGAAGAAAAGAGGCCAGGAAACTTCACGCTGGGATTTTTCCCAGGTTTAACTCCATATATTCATCTGCAGCTTCCCATGAGTCAAGGTGAAGTGGAGACTGCCTGGCGTGGCTGCAGACCTGGTGGCAGGCACAGCCTTACAGTATGTCCAAGTCCTTTTCTCCGGGCAGATTCGGTCTGTCCTTCCCACCCCTCATCTCCTACCTCATCCAAACAGTCCCAAAATCTACTTGGAGCAGCCTGAGTACTCCCGCCCAGAAAGGTACCTCTTTAGAGGTTTAAAAACTGGGTGAAAACTGGGACATATTTTCACTGAAAAAGATTTTAAAAAAGGTAAAACCTGTTACAGGCTACTGGTATGTAAAACGCATGGGTTTAATGGGTGTAAGAAATTTCTCCTTATGCTTTATTTCAGGACCAGTTGAGCAGTTCTAGAGGCAGTTTTTATACTGGAAGCTGTTCCAATGGAAATGTTGGTGTAGCCAAAATTAAAGAAAGTTCTGCTACAACTTCCAATGGTATTTCCATTTGTTTTATTACCCCTATCTCTACCTAACACAACTCCCTTAAAAATTATTAAAAGCACTAAAATGCCTCTAATTTTCCTTTTGCATCTAAGGAAGCACACAACTTAACCAAAACCAATTTCTTTAACTAAAACAACACTTTGGACATCTCATTCTAATTTGACAACCACTTAAGTCTGCCTTCAAATCAACACCCTCTACTGTTCTAACTACACATAACACAACGTGGCTGGGGATGACCCATGTTTATATATCCTAATTCACTCTGCTTTGTGACCTGTTAGAAATTAGAGCTGCTAAGAACCAAAAAATATTAAAAAATATTTTAAAAATTTTAAAATATTTTTAAAAACCCACTATTATTTGTAAATTATTATCAGAGGAAGACAAGCCTCAGATCACTCCAACCTTAATAACTACTGCCAGAGTTGTTTCTACCCATTAGTCATTGTCAACAGATTGGTTTTACTTAATGGGCAGCCAAACTCAGCTTTGCTGAATAGCATTTCCCTGGGAAAAAAACAGAGGTTGGAAACCTTCAAGTAAGGAAAATGAAAAGGCTGTGTGCAGTAACATACACTTCAAAAGTGAAATGTAATCTGCTCACAAAACTTCAGGATACAGCTTTGTTATCCTACTTTTTAGTAATTCCTATTGTCTACCCATGTATTCAAATTGGCAAGAACAATACAACCAACATCGTGACACAGCAGATTTTTGCATGAAATACACAAATAAAACTAAAATGTTGAAAAATAACTTGAAAGTTTTGGGGGTTTTCCTAAGTAGAGCTCCGACTATTTTTGTAAGCAGATCAAGAGTAGTTTGACACAGCAGATCACAATAAGACATTGAGGAAAACATCTTTTCAAAAAGAAAAAGTAATCAAACCATCCCCAAATGCTCCCCTACCTGCTGGGCTATTTGTTTCATAACCAGAGCAGAGCAAAGGGTTACGTAGTCAGAACAACAAGATACTACACTCATGATTTTGCTCATTTCTCTCACTGTGACAGAAAGTTACTGGAAAACCTATGATGATTTCTTTTTTTTCCAATTAATTCTAAAATTCAATTGAAATGATGGAGTAGAAAGATTACATGAGCAGAGCTATCCCTGCCCTTTACACACACTGCATTCTGGGATGCCTTGCAAGCAGAAGTCTGTCCAGACTTTGTACAGCAACGTGAATGCTCAGCACTGGGCTGGAGACTGAACCTCTAATTAGGTATCTGGGGTAGGGCAGGGAGTCTCTTCCTCTTCCTCTTCCTCTCCTTTTCCCTCTCCCTCTCCCTGTGATGCCCAACAATCAGGGAGCAGACAGAGACACTGTGGTACATCTCTGCAAAGGTTTCTCTTGGTAGCCTGAGCAATTTCTATTTTCCCCTTATATTTTTAGGAGGGGGTTGTTTTTTGCTTCTGTTAGAAACAGTGGTTTTAGCCTCATGAACAAAGCCTGGGGTGAAGTGATAGGAAGATCCTGGGGGAAGAGGAGGATGCTTTTGAAGACTGGCGTTTGATAGCTGGGCCACCAAGTATATAAATAGTATAAGCTTTCATTTATATTAAAGAGGAAATACAACTAAGCCAGTAACACAGCAATTCATGGCTATGGGAAGCAGTGTCCACAAGCAGATGGAGATGCCCATCCTACTCTATTTGGTGTCTGGGTCTGGGCTTAGAAGCCTGTTCAGAAGCAAAAGAGCCTTAGTCTCCTTCTCATGCTTCATGTACGCCATTCCTTTACAGAAACAGTGTCTGCAGAAGAACGTTGGCTGCCAAAAATGTGATAAATTCAAACAGACAGGCTCTCATAATTACTAGAGAAATCTGTACACAAAGGAGGAAAGGGAACTATG
Source organism: Neopelma chrysocephalum (assembly GCF_003984885.1). Classification (NCBI taxonomy): domain Eukaryota; kingdom Metazoa; phylum Chordata; class Aves; order Passeriformes; family Pipridae; genus Neopelma; species Neopelma chrysocephalum. The sequence continues at coordinate 6,088,678 of NW_020897732.1, read as the reverse complement.
CTCCATGAAAAAAAAACCCACAAACGTCATATATGAAAACAAGACAAAGGGAGCTGTTGAAATGAGTCTTGCCAGTTTCAAAAACATTTGATTTTCTCTTTTTCCCTTAGGTTTTAGGAGTGTAACTGAATACCATTTTTTGAAAAAATAAAATCATTCTGTATTTCTGCTATCTGGGAGGGAGAAAAATAAAAAAGAAAACCAGCCTCTCTTGCAACCCTGCCCCATGCAGCACACATAAATCTAAAGTAAAGGTAACTTCCTATCTGAAAATACATGAATTCAGAAAAAAAACGGTATCAAAAAACGACTAAAGGTTTGGAGTTGTCCTACTAAGCAGCATGTAGGCCTCAGTAGTAAAAATCAATAACCAAAAACCTGTTGCCCCCTGCTGCCTTGGAATCAATAAGCAGGAATTTTGTTGCAGGTACAGAGCAGCAGAGCGACGGGTCAGCCTGAAAGGCCACACTCAAGCTTCCGCTCTCATGGAGGAGTTATCTTTGATCGAACAACACTGACATACTCCACTGAAATATTTTTATCACGTTACTCAACCTCTTTTGATGATTCTGCACTTTGCCTCCTGCCCTGCCCCAGCATCCTGAAGCAAATCATGCTCCCAAACACAAAGGCAGCAGCATCCCATTCCCATGTGGTAGGACAGACTCTCCCATCATCTTGACAACATTTGTCATATTGCACACTTATCACTCACCAGTCTCTCTCCAATGAAAGCTGGTTTGAGAAAAAAACTTTTTCACATCTCGGCTCCTTCCAGTGTAAATCATTAACGAGAACTTGTTTATTTTCCGACCTCATCCACTTTACTTATTTTTTTTAAACCATTCCTTTTAACAGCTTCCATTTAGGATCTTTGTGAACAGCAGAAAATAGTGGCATTGCCATATCTCTCTAGCGAAGTCTTCTATTTTATTTCAGGTTTTTAATTAGGATTTTCAAGAGAATCCCACTCTACACCACAGATACACATACAGGTTTTACAGGCGTTTTTGCTGTGAGTAATGTACCTACCATACCACTTCAAAATGATGCTGGTATGCCAAAAATGCAGTACTACTGGAACTCTGAAATTATTTCATAATGCATTTATGAAAGAAACTGGATCACAAAACATGTTATTGCTATTACCTGTGAAAGTCATTACTGTGAGGCCTTAAGGAGGCATTAAAGAGCTTCACACGCTAACGGAAAACCTTTCACATACATTGGCTGCTAAGAACAAGCCAGCCTATGCCAGCACATACCACAATTAACCACAATGATTTCCTCCTCTTGACAGAAATCTCTCCACAGAAATTTGCTCTACACTAATGCCTAAAACTGATTTTTAATGGTACAGATGAGACGTAAACAAAATGAGTTTATCTTCTCAGAAGAAAACATTTCAAGGCCAATCCAATTGTTTCAAGATGCATTAGAAAAGAGCCAATTCTGGAAATGTAATTCCCTTTATTCTTCTGATTTTCAGAGGAATGGTTTGCTGATATTTCTAACTCAAGCCTTGTTTTTTAACTCATTTCAAAAATGGACAGTCAATCACAAAAATCACCCTTTCAGAATCACCCTGTTCAGAATCTGTGATGTTGGGATGCCCAGGAGACAAGTGGGTTTGCATGCTCCTGATTAAAACATTCACACATCAATTTGCAAGATCTACAGACTTTGGAAATCTTCTGACTGATACAAACTGCAAAAGAACAGAAATTCTACTTACACTGATTACATCATATTGCTCAAGATCTGCAACTTGCCCTCAGAATGGCCAATGTCATGAATTGGTAAAGATTATTTTTAACCTTCACACGTGTAGTCTGAACAAAATGGCTAAAGTTTTCTCAGAGCATAAATTGATTAACAGCACTAAATATGATGTTTCGGTACATTCACACAAGAGCATCAAAGGTTGATTTCGCTTTTTAATATTGGAAGGGTATATTTATTAAGTTGCTTTGCTAAAATATTTTGGCACTTATCTGGCAGAAATCTAAGATGAAATGTGTAACATTGATGTAACAACATTTTCTGTGAAACATAAAATAATCTGGCACACTTCTCTCTCCACCATATGAAAAGTAATTCAGCTACAATCCCTACTAGATATATAATGCTCTCTGAATTAAACATAAGTGTTTGAAATCTTTTCCATTTTCTAGTTAAAAAGAAACAAAAAAAAACCAGACAAAAAATCCTAAATCAAGAAACCCATTTTACATTGCCAACTTTACAATGTTGTTTGGATATATCACCAATTACTCTTTTTAGACCCACAGTCACATATTAAGAAATCTATAGGAAACACTGCAAAGAAGTAGTACAAGAAATGCACAACTGCAAGATGCAAAGATTTCCTTCAAGGCAGGAAACTGAACTGCCAGGACTGTCTGGTTCTGATGGTTTTCAGCTCTGCAGAGTTTTCCATTTTTCTCTTCTCGAATTTAGCCCTTGAAAGCTGATGTGGGAGGTATTATCTATTTGGTGGAGATTTTTTTTCTCCAGATTGTAGCCAAAAATAGATGATGAAAGAAAAAAAAAAGAAAATCTCCTGTAAATAGCCTCAGAAGATGTGATTTACAAAAGAAGAAACCTGCCAGCCACAAATTAAACTACACTATATTTATTCTGAAACAGAATTAAAATGAATAGCATCATTAACTGTGTCTGCTAAGAAGTTATCCAGCTTCTGTTCATAATGAGTTTCTGCTAAGCAAGACTCCTTGCCCACATCTCATCCACGGAGTGTGTGTGATACAAACACACACTGGCTGTGGCCTCGTGTTTCACACAACTGACGATGACAGAAGTCAAAGAGAGCAATGTACTAAAAGGGGTTCACCACAAGAAAAGGATTACACAACCTTAGATATAAATTATACAATCAATGAAGAGGGATAAAAAGAGGAATGGAGACATTCAGCAAATGACATATGCATACACACACACACACACACATATACACAAATAAATATGAGAAATAGCTCACCACATCAAGACCCAATAATAAACAATATGCTGTGATTATATTATAGTGCCAGGGCTGTCAAGCAAGTCTATAGATATTAATAAAATTATGTAATTGTTTAGACTGGAATGCAACACAGCAACAGCTGAAATACTTTGCAGATGGGTATAAGTCTGCTCTTGATTCTGAGTTTGCTCTTAGACACTCTGACCATGTGTCTGAAAGCAAACAGGACAAGTTTTTTATTTAACTTATTCTTAAAAACTGATACCATAAAGACAAGTAGAGCAAATGGAATATTCCCAAGTTGCTGGACAGAGAGGCAGGGTAGAGTTTCTCTTTATCTTTTTCAATTACTCATGAACCACATGAACAGTCTTTAACATTTTTTCACTTTCAGAGTTGCACATGACAACTGCAGTGTTGGAGAAACAACAACAACAACACTGCAGCTGGCAGTATCCTGTACTTACCCCATATGTCTGCGGGATAATAAAGTCAAATAAAATAAAAATAAGAGCATCTTCAACAGAAAAGGAAGAATTATTTTCAAATTAACATTTGAAATTTCAGTTGAAAAATATGGTCAGACAGAAGGACAAAGTGCAATTCTTCCCAGACTACAAAGAACCAAACAAATTACTAAACATCTGCTTCAGAGGCAGCAGAACAGCAACTATGTGTCCCAGCCAATGAATGACCTACACATTTCCCTGTTGTTACATGGCAATAGCTTATTCAATCTCCTCTTTGAATCAAAAAAGGTTGTCAGAAATCAAGGGGTTAAACCCCTCTTCTCATCTTCCTCCTCTCCTCAGCTTCCCACACAAGACTGAACCCATTTCATAAATGAGAGCTGTCCTCCTACATAAGATTTATATTAATAAAATCACTCTTTGAGGATCACAGGCTCCATCTATCCCAGAACATAAAGCAGTGCCAGGGAATGTTCCCGGGAGAAGGAACCTGATGGTCTGCACTCTCAGGGTGGAAGATGGTCGCTGGCAGCACCTGGCCCCAAACCAAGCAATGCTGTCCCAAGCCAGTCTCTGGCCCAGCTCTGGAGCGAGCTCTGCCCATCCATCAGTTGGGATGTGACCAACGTGTTTTGGAGTGTAACACTCAAAGGCACTGCCTGCAGCTCTGCTGTGCCAGTTGGCCCCACTGCCAGAGCAGCCACAGCATTTTCATGCACTGACAAATCCCAGCAGCAGACCCCCAGCACCATGCAGGGTGTGCCAGCCTTGGAGCTCAGACTGTTTTACATTCAGGTGTTGTTAATGGACTCATGTACAGCCAGGGGAGAGCAGAACCAGCTCCAATGGTACGTGGTCCCCACAAGTTAGTTCTCCTCTGATTATGGATACAAATCACTGTCAGTGTTTCCAGCAGAGACCATGTACTGTAACACTGGCAAGAGCAGCAAAACATACCTGTCACCAACTTGGCAGTGTAAAAAACCCAATGACTTTAACTTTGGGAAATGTGCTCTATTTCTGTTTGTTAGTGTACAAGTCTGAGTGATACAGAAGCAAATCATTATTTAAAATGGACTTTATGAATGCAGAACACACGCTCCAAGTACGGGAGCTTTCTACAGCTGCACTGAACTGGGGGACAGCATTTCAGCAAAGGCATTCAAAAATGCCTACATTATAACTTTTTCAAGTAAAAATCAAGCTCCTTTCTTGCACTCTAAAATACTTCTCCATACCTAGGAGAGGTCAGACAAGTGCTACTGGATTTGATCCTATTGTTTGAATAAAATACAAATGTTAAGAGAGCAGGATAAGTGATCTGAGGGTATTATTGTCCTCACCAGCCAATACTCCACATTATGGAGCTCACAGGACTCAGACCTGTATCACCCCTGGACTTCTCATGCATCTCCCGTGGTCAGAGGCGGCTGCAAAAGCCAACACCAGAGAAGCTTCCAGTAAGACCAGTTTTAACACTAACTTCTGTAATTCTGTTCCTTAGCACCTGGAGTGAAGGACAGAGTGGGAAGAAGCCACACACACACAGGGACCTCTGGTACACCAGATGAAGGTGCAGAGTCCACATTCAGCCCTCCCTTTGGACATGAGGACCTGAGCACCATTGGTACTACAGACAGTCAGGAAACAACCAGCATTTCAGCCAGCTAGCTCAAACATTGCCGGTGGTGTAACTGTGCAGACTCAGGCCACAGGACAGGCACTGAGGTATTCTGGGCTATGATAGAGGAGATGCAAAATTAAGGGTGTTACTGCCAAGTCTCGTCATTGTTTCCCAAAGTCTTCATTCAGCCCTTCTGCTGGAGGTGGCAAAAACAACATGGTGTGTCCAGCCGAGGGCACCAGCATCTCGAACTGTCCCTGTGAATCTCACGAGAGCTCAGCTGCCACCAGCCTTTCCAAGCTCCCCAGGGCAGCTGACAGTGGCTGTTCCCCTCCTGGGCTGCAGTGCTGGTTTCAAGGAGAGCTCCTACCGAAGCCCATCCTCTGTAATTAGAGTCAGTGATAAAGATGCAGCTCTCAAGACAGAGAGGGCAATTAATTACCAGAATCTACATTGCTGGTTTTAAGTATCACACCAGCATGTATTAACACCTTTTCTTCAACACTACACAGCAGTACTATCTTATATATTTTTGGATCAGAATGCTCAATCAATACAAGTAGAATACAAGAACACTAGGTAAAAGCAAAAATAATTTGAAAAATATGATCTAGAAATCCAACTCATAGTGAAATGTAGTTTCTATCTTCCAGATGACCAGTATAACTTGAAGTGACTTAACTCATCTGACAAGATGGATTACAGCTGGCCCCTTATCTCTTGGCCTGCTTAGCAACATGAAAGGAAAAGAAAAACAATGCATTAATTGATGGTGGAGAACGTTTTTCTTCCTAATGGTTTCCAGCCAGAATTTTTGAGTGCGAGCCATTTTCCAAATAATGGCTAGCATTTGTGTACACATTACTTTCTTTCATGTGACAAGAAAATGTAATTTTTCTTTGAAAACATACTCATTAAGGAAGCAAGCCCCCTCCCCCCCCCCAGAAGTCTTTGCACCCCATTCATAAGTGTGACACAGTATAATCACATTAAGAGGAACCACAGATCCTTTGAAAACTCCCACAGCAGAGACACAGCCGTGTGCCTACTCTCTAATGCCCTCTGTTAGATCTGGCCTACCCAGTATTTTAAGGTTATTTGCAAAGCAACAACCATCAGAGATCTCAATCAGGTTGAGAGCTATTCTAGGAAACACCAAAAAAAAAAAAAAATCAAAGAAACTAATGATTATCACAAATAATTGAAAGAAGCAGGCATCATTAATAGAGTCATGATATTACATAGGTTGATTATATGCTCAGAAGTCACTTGGAAGTATTTATTTCCTCTGATAGAAGCTTTTCAGCTCAGTTTCACAGAGCCCTTTCAAGAAAAGGAAATGCACAAAGGGAGTTGCAAATGACTGTGTGGTAACTTCTCACCAGCCTCAGCGCTCGGGGAGATGCGAGTTTGACAGCGGGTGAAATGCAGCACGGGGAGGTGAGCAGCAGTGCATGCTGGCTGAGGCACCTAAAAGTCCCTTGTCTACTACTAACATGCAGATCCTCAGAAGACAAATTCAACTGCAAAGGGGCTCAGAGAAAGTCTCCAGCCACTGCACGCTATGTCTATTAGAAGCAGAACACAAATACACAGCGAAAAGATAAAATCAAGACAGCGTGTCCTGTAGGTTTGTGCCACGCTGCCTGTGATGCCTTGGGTTAAGCAAATGCATCTGCTTGAGCCTTGTTTTTCTTGCCCTTCATTGAGATATGGCTCAGACCACAGAGGACCAGCAGAGAGCACGATATCTCTCCAACACAGAGGCCAAAGCTGTTGCCAGAACAGAGACCATTTAGCACATGACCAGAAGAAATTAGGATATTTTTGCTGTTACAGCAGGAACTGCTTGGTCTCCCTGCTTGGGCTGCACCCCAGGAGAGGCTTAGTTAAAAGAAATGGCAACTGCAATAGAGTTCCCTGCCTGAGACTAAAACTGGAGCTCAGTTCTACAAGGAAACAGATACATTATGAATGTGCAGGCACGCAAAATTAATTTAAACCCACCCTGAAAGATGCTCCATCATGGAAGCAATCCCAGCAGTGCTGCTGTGACAAGCACTGCCCACCTGACCAGGCAGAATGGGATGCTGAACACCTGTCACTTAGAGCAAAGACAAGGCTGATGCCACACATCAATTCCTATTATTTTATTTATAACCCCAGTACTGAGATGTGTTCTAGATATGTGTGGCAAGGTACCCTTTCCTAGTCTCTCTCCCACTGATGTAGCAATCAAAGCTGGTAGTGCAGATTTTGGTGATCATCAATAATTATCACATAAGGCTGGAGACTACCCATGAGAAGAAGAAGCCATGAAGCCACCAAGTCTTCCATCCTATATGATCAAAAAACTGGGAATCCAAAAAAAATCTCTGCTACAGCGGATCTCACAAGATCTTACAGATCTCTGTAAGTTGGGAAGGCCTCAGAGAGTGTTGTATTTTTCAGGTGGTGGCAAGGTATCTAAGAAACACACTTATTCCTGTCAGCAGCTCTCTGAAATATTTAAAAGTTCATTTTCAAGAGCAATAAATATATTTCATAACCATCCCAAAGGAGTTTTTCCTCTTCAATGAAGCTACCGTACTTGGCATGGAAGCAGTGTGACATTTTTCCCCAAAGGCCTTGGAGTGATAAATGATAGCTAAAACGAATCTTTCTATTAGGCTTAAAGCCGTTGCAGACAGACTTTAAGAAGCAAGGTTTGGATTAAAAAGTCCAAAAATTAAAAATCCTGAAATGTAAATATTAGAGTATTTGAAACAGACACGACTGATACATAGAGATTAAACTAATTTAAGGCAAACTCCCAGATACCCCTTTGTTATGAAAGAAGTGAGGGATCAGAGACATCCTTTTACTGCCTTTCATATAATAAAATTCCCTCTGAAGATGCACCATAAACTAAACTAAGATAACTTTTTTAAAATACTAAGATATTTCATTGATATTGAGTTGTATTCAGATATTGAAAGAGTTCAAATATCTTTCAGTGCACTCTAGAAACATGTTTGTTCTTGAATGAGTTTACCTGAGGTACACATAGAAAGAGTAACAGTAAAATTATCAGCCTGAGGGGCTTGACATTTTTAGAATCTAGAAATGACAAGCTAATTTCCAAAATCTTAAGTTTAGGTCACCAAATTATGAAGGTTAAAAAAAAATTAAATTGGATTATTTCTGTTGCGGTCTTGAAGTGTTAGCTATACATGTAAGTGACGTTTTCAGAAGTTTTAATGTAAAAATCATTTTATTTTGGTTTTAATGGAAACAGATGCAATCTCACAATTTACCAGGCTGGCTAGGTGTTCCAAAACTTCACAGTTAACAGTTCTTGACAGCTTAGAGTGGAATTTAGTTACATTCAAAAACTGCACTGACCCGTGACAACCTTATTGAGATGGCACTATTTACATCTTTCAAGTTCCTGTGAAAAAAGCCTGACCTATATGTGCTCTGAGTTGCATTATGGTCACTCTGACTAAACTTATTTCTAGATCTGGAGTCTCACATTTTGTTAGAGAGTGAAGCCCTGGCTGCAGACCGTGGATGCCAGTCATTCCAATGGGTGACAGCAGCTTGTGACAGCATCCAGTGCAAGGAAATTTGTGAGTTTACCGCCAGGTCTGCAGATGAGAATGAGGACTAAAGAGTAGTATGGGAATTAATCTTTTCAATGCCTTTTAAGTGAAAAAACAACATACACAATGGTTGATTATCCTGGAAAATAGCACTTTTAAAAAACTTAATATATAATAATTTTCAAGCCTACACAAGAAATTCACAAGAGACAAAAACTTCAGTTTAACTACTGTACTCACCAACATCCTGAGCTACAAACGGAGAATTGAACAATTGTCAAAAAAACATTACTTTTTAAAAAAACACACATCAGTTAAACAAAGCATTACATCATTACACACAGAGTACAAGTAATAACACATTTTTTGTTCCCACTTTAGTAATATTAGAATATTAGAATATTAAGTCAGTGCCCCTAATATCCATTTGGATTCATTTCATGGGTATCCTTTCCCATTCCTAGCAAAACCCAGTAACTATGAAAATAACTGAAATCAAATGTTTTCTATTATCTAACCTATAAACATCTGTCACATTGAAAGGCATTTTCACAGGTGATTGAATGAGGCAGGGGAGCAGTTAATCAGACACAGAGCATTTCACCACTTGGTCACTGGTTCCAGTCCAGACCCCAACTGATAGTGTGTGTTTAACGAAAAAAAATCAAAAACAAAACAGTAAAAACACTAAAACAACCCAAAGTTTCCAGCAGCTGTTCAGTAGTACTTATTATATTCCCTGGTAACAATAAACTATTTGTAAAATCTCCCTGTATAAAATGTGGCATTAAAATAAAACCTCAGCCAAAATTACTGACATTTCAGTCCAGACAAGATTATTCACGTCTAAAGTCTCCTGTCTTGGAGAATGAACACCAAGACATGTTTCTTCCCAAATAGCCATAATTTTATACCCAGATACTGGCTCAACTTCAACAACATCCAGACTGGGCTGCATCTTTCTATCAGTTATAATCTGTATTTTCACATGATATACATCATGAGGGTCTAATGCTCACAGCCAACAACAGACTGCATTCATCTACAGCCAGACACATGTGTCAAGTCCTAAGAACTCTGTTTGGTGGCAAGTTCTCATAAAACTGAACACCCCATGTCAGACTATTACTGACCTGGCTCTCCCAAGGCTCCGCTTGGCTGTGGGCTGACCCAGTCCCTGGCTCCCCACCCCGTGCCTGCCTTCACCAGTACACCAGTGATAACTGTTCCCTGTGGTTCCCAGCACCATCCAGAGCCCAACTATGAATGAACGTTTCCAAGAACTGGGTCATCTTATATAAAGCATGGAATGGAAAATACACTTTAGTCACTGTTTGGAAATTCTGAGAGCGGTGAAGAGCACCTGAACACACCCAGATAAGTAGGAGTACAGCCCATAAATTTCTGTCAATGTTGTGCTTATAAGAAAAGGCAGGAAAAGTCTTATTCCAGGGCAGGGTTCCCATTACTCTCAGATGCAGATGGAGGTACCACATACAGAAAACACCTGATACTTGACATTGAATTACTGCAATAACTATGTGGTACATGCAAGTCAAGTAACTTCAAGAATTGTGCCTGAGCACTGGTATCCCACAGAACTACCATGCACCATATTTGGGGACACAACCAGAGGCAGCATTCACATGCACAACCCCAGCACAACTTGGCAGCTGGTTTTTTGTTTGCTTGTTTGTTTGTTTTTCCCTGAGCACAGAATGACTAACTCAGCAGTCCCTGTTTGCAGAGTCTTATAACAGGGTTTGGAAGCGTGAACTGCGCATTTAGGTCATTTTTTTTTTAACCTGGGATTTCAAGGTAACATTTACATGCCCTGAATACCAATTCCTTAGCATACTTTTAGCACAATTAGGTGATCAAGCAAAGCTATAGTCATGTTTTTCAGCCAAGCAGCCATTAAGTACTGGGAGCAGCAGCATTAGCAGCTGGGAGTTTATTTTAGGGAACAAGGCTAAAATCTTGCTCCTGATCCATAAACAGTCCCATTGGAGAGTATATACAAAATAAGAGAGACATTAATATTAAATAAAACAAAAAAGATGTGACATAAAAAAGCAAAAAATTTCAAACAGAACACAAACTTGCTGAATGTGAAAGAAAAGGCAAGAAAGAGGGAAGTAGAAAGATCATCTAGAATTCCTTAAATAGAACCAGCGGCATTTTGAATAGTTACATTTTAATTAAGTTAGAAATAACTGGATGAAATTCCATGACCTGCATGATACAAGAGAGCAGACTAGAGGATCCAAGGTTGCTTTACAGCTTTAAAATCTAAGAACCTATGAACAGAAAAGGAAAGACACTTGCATGGCAGCAATGGAGACAGAGCTATACAAAAGTTATTTCAGGCAGAGAAAACATACTGTCAAAAATAGTAAGAAAATATGTCTGACATATGCATATACATGGTCTGTTCTCCACTACCCACATCAGTACTTACATATGTAATGTACACTTTGGCAGGAAAAAAAAAAACAACACAAAAGGATACACTGTATCCCAAGGGAATGGCTTCACAGGTAGCCACAAACTTACACCACGTGAAACAGGAAAATCCTCAGCCATGCTGGGTCTTCAGCCCTGTCCAGACAGCAAATGGCAAGGGCACAGCCTACCAGTTCCTTGGACTTAGGGAGGTGTCTGCCTCAGTAACCTCACCCCTACTCCACCATGCACAGGGTGTGCAAGAGCCAGGCACCACCAAGGAAAGGGCTGGCCCAAGACCAAGCTGTTCCAGCTACTCACAGCTGCTGGACACTCCCTTAAGGATTCGGGGACAGCTAGCACAGGTTGGGCAGCCAGCATTTCTCAATAAACAAAGAAACAGGTAAAGGACCAGACAAAAATCAAGATTTCAAAAATATCATGATCAGCAGCCATCAGCTTTGTTGTGTTACACCAAGCAGAAAGAAGCACCGGACACTCTTCTGGAGAGTTTGGACATGAAAACTGCTACACAGGTATGAACTGTCACTGCTGGATACCTTCAACTCAGTATTTTACCACACATTACGAGCAAATTCAACCCAGAAGTTAGAAAGAAATACTGCATGCAAAGCAATGCTTACAAAGCTGTATTGCTGCTGGCTTTAGTGACAGCCACATCAGGCGTACTCGCACAGCAAAGAATCAGGCTTTTTGGAGAGCGTGTTCCAGCCCCCACAGAGCTGCTCCTGCAGGGCTAACACTGAAGAAGACCCTACACCGTGACAAACTGCACTCCAAGGGCTGTGCCCAAATCAGTTTCCACAGTACAACCACAGTGGTAGGAAAACCGACCTGCTTTCACCAAAGAGCTCTGATTCCCTCCAGGTAACCTAAGGAATCTCTAGCACCAAGTCCTCCTCCCTGAGGCTCCTGCTGATTTCCTATACCAACCACCAAGTACAAGTCTCTGGGTGCAAGAGACTGTCCTAAATAGCCTGTCCTAAATAAGAAGCAAGTGCTGTACTTCAGAAATTGCCCAAAATACACAATAAAACGACCACAGCATTTTATTAAATCAAATATTTAAGATTATTATTGTGCTGAGGAGCATTTATGCACTGTAGAGCATTCGAAAACAAGTACCACAGAAGCCATTGCCTTTACCGTGCCTACATGGATGAATATATGCAAAAGCCTACGACTCATGAAGGTACAGTCATAGGAAAAAAAGGAAACGGAACAGAACCAGGAACCAAACTCCTACATATTTGCCTTTTTTAGCTAATCTTGCCAATAATAGCTCAATTGTTTCCTTATAGAGAACTGCAGGGAGAGTTAATTATCAAAGTAAAACTTCATGTTTTTAAGGCTGAGGGAAAAAAAATGAAATCACCTTCCTGTATTTCCTAGCCTTTAGCACAAGGATTGTACTTAGAAACTGAGATCTCAAATTTAACATTTCGTGTCACTGGAGATTTTAAAGCTATCACTCTCCTTTTTTCTTCTTCCCAGATCACCCACCATCACCACAGCACACCAGCTCCCAAGAAATGAAATCAGTAACTTCTGAACTGCTGACGTAAATTTTCGTACAGTACGAGGGGGTCAGTGAAGTGAAAAATGAAGCCTTGACTCTCCAATGTCTGTTTTGAAATCAAAGTGCCATTCATGGACAACTGGTCTTATATCTTGGTCTCCATTCCCCTCCTAACTCCAGCACTCACAGAACTCTCAAGCCATCTTGCATTCAGGTTATATATTTGAGTACTTCAGGTGGTGGAACACATCAGACTTCAGACAACTCTGAAATAAAATGAGAATAAAAAGGTTTTTTTCCCCTTTGATTCTACATTTAAGATCATTAAGCCATAAAACCTGTAGAGCTGGGAAACCAGTATTATTATACACTTGCAAATTCAAGAAAGTAGATGGGGCTCTGAGGCTAAGCTGTATTTAATTTCTGCCCACCTGTCACTAGCTCTGGTGTGATATGTCATACTGAATTAAAAAAAAAAAGATAGCAAATTTATACTTTCTTTCTGTTGAACAGGAAAAAAAAAAATCTCTCATGTTCTTGAGTACCTCATCTATGAAAATGCACAAGTAAACAGTAAAATAATTATAACTAACAGCGGTAGTCTCATTTATTTATGATGAATAAAACATGATGGATAGCTGACATAAAAAAAGACAGAGATCTAATCTCCTAAGACACACAAGTGCATTTCCTGTTCATGTCAGGAAGAATAAACGGCCCTGTTCAAAGCCCAATGAATTTACTAGGGCTTAAGTGCCTCTGTCATATAAAAAAAAAATTACTTAAGATTACATGTTTCACATACAAAATGAAGGATAGGAAAGGGGAAGATGAATGAGCAATAGCAGAAAACATGAGAAATATTCATTAAATTCAAATTCAGAATTATACTCCCTTTTTTCTACGTTTTCAGGATCAGTGAAAAAAATCAATACTCCTAACCCCACAGGAAAACTGCTAACAGTGGGGTGTTTCTGCTGAAAAAAAATTATTCTGAAATAGATTTCTATTAATCTGCTTTCAGCAAACAGAAAATTCAATGGACTTAAGGAGTTGCTTGTATCCTAAGTCTTGTGATATTTTATCCAATCTTAACCTGTTATTTGTTTCCTTGATGGTTCGGTGTAGAATCAAACAACAACACACACACACAAAACCACAGAATGGGCAACAACTGTTTGCTTGCAGGACACACATTACTACTTCCATGCAATTGGACAACAGCTAATTACTGCATTTTGGAAATACAAACAGATGTTTAGCCTGCAAAGTACTTGAATATTCCTTCTACACTGTTCAGCTTTGCTAGACCTCATGTGAAACCTGGTGATCAGCTCTAGGCAGTATATGTTATCTCAGCACCTCCTAAGACAGTCTAGAGTTACTCAACAAGGAATGGCAGAGTTCTAGAAAATTTCATCTGTGCCCTGTTTAGTGTCCAGGTAAAGTCCTTATAAATGACCCAAACAAGATATATGCAGCTGATTCCAGACAAGAGCAAGGAACAGACTGGACAGTCTCTCTAGGTCAATCCAAAACCTGTTTTTTAAGAACATTAACAGTAAAGTTCCTTTCTGCAATCCAAAGTGAAATGCTTTTGACCTAGGCACTATAAACTTCAATAGACCCCATTTTCTAGTACTACCATAAATTCCAAGTTGCACTACACCAGCCCAAGGATCTCAGCAATGCACTTGCACAGCAAGCAGTTGCCAAAGCCCAACTTCCCAAAATGAGGAGTTACCATATTGTGCATGAGACAAAGTACAGAACTGCAAAGACAAATGCTGACAGCTCCGGTAACATTTCAGATCCCTGTAAGAAGTGAGATGATTGCTGACATCTGAACATCTTTTGACAAGCACTTCCATCCGAGAAAACGGAAGGCATTATTTTAATATATTCGAGGAGGGGGGGAGAAAGAACTATCTTTAAATTCACAGTTAGCAAAGTCCCACTTTATTCATGAAGGTTAGCCACAGGAAAACCAATCTCATGGTCTTAACAGTGTGCTGATGTTCAGAAAAGGAGATATGAGAAAACACCTTTTCTTAATATACATGCTGTGCATGTGGCATCCAGATTAGCTCTGCTTGCTTTAGGGATTAAAATTACTTTTCTCCTCATTTGCAGCTCTTTGCAATGCAAAGTCCAACACAAACTGAAGCAGGAACTAGACTGTTACTGGGTCATACACCATTAGACCTGTTAAACTTCAGTCCTGGAGCTGCTATTCCTGGTTGGAGTGTGTGAGCCACAAAAAACATGGCCTGACATTCAGTTTATAGGGTTGGCACTCCGGCATCTGGAGACAGGGCAAATTTTTCATAGATGATGCATTATTCCAGCTAGAAGTCTTTAAAAGGCTTTGAATAAGGAATGCCATTTTCAAAGAACCAGTATTCAGATTTTTGTCACATATTAGGCATTCCTTTAACCTACATATTTTCACAATCTTATGTTCGATTTGTAGAAATGACCAACCAAGAAAGCACACGGGCCAAAATGCTCTGTTTTGACAATAAACCAATAACTGTTAAAATAAGAAACTGAATGCACAGCTCTCTAGACACTGGCCTGCAGTACACAGTTCTGTGAAACTAATCTCCTACATGAAAGAAATACTTTACCAGGTAATTAAACTTCTTATTCTGCACTAGGAAAAAGGGACTTGGGAAGAAATAAAATCTGGACTGATGTCTGCAGGGATGTTTTCAAATGCATAGTTTCTGTAGAAAATTTACGTACTTATTACACTTACAAAGGCTTGTGATTTCCTTTAGGATTTGAAATGTTATTTCCTCTGTTGGTTCTAGTTTCCATTATTTTTGACTGCTCCATGAGAATAAACAGGTGACTTTGTTCATTGCTCCAGCCATGTGACACCACTAGACTGACCAAAATTAACAAAACACAATAGATTTAACAAGCAAGAAAGAACACAGGAACTGGCTTTAATTGGGATCACTACATTCTGCAGAACTGAAGGAAGGCTATAATATAAGAAACGGCTTGAGAGGAAAGTACAAAGGAGTCAGGATCTGGCAGGCAAATGTGATACACATGTGGTGAGGCAGCCTGTCATCCATCTTCCTAGAAGATCTCTTTGTTGTAGATGTCCAACTTGGAGGAGCGTGCAAGAAGAAATTGGTGCACTTTTTACAAAAATACTGATGTCCATAAAATCCAAGGAGATTCAGGGACCAGCCCTGAAAACAGGGATGTTCTTGGTTGTCAGGGTAACGTGATCACCCCAGACAACACAGACGTCAGCAGGAATCTGCAGCACACACTGGGTACTCAAGAATACCAGTCTTTCTGCTTTCCTTTTGTAATTAAGCCACAAAGGGATATAGGTAATTGTTGCTAAGGTGGGGCTCAGTCTTTCACTTTGTGTTAGGGGTCCAAGAAAACCATGAAACTGGCTGATGCTTAGAAAAACAGTCTTTACTGGTGTTACCCATCCAACCTTCCAACATAAATAAAAAGAATCAACAGATAGCAGAAAAGCAAAGTGAAGCATAAGGGAGGTTCCTCTTGTTCAATGTTGCAGCGTCCAACAAACATGGTAAGATCCAGTGATACACAAAATACTATTATTTTCTTGAGAGTAACACTCATATAGCTTTCCTTTCATTAGATCAGATGCCTGTTGTGCACATTTTTCTAAGAAGTTAACGAACGGTTTTCCAAGTCTCCAAGACATTCATAGTCTGCAGTTTGATCTCTTGAAAACTACATTGCCTTCTCCATCAAACCAACAGACTTCAAATCACCACTCAGCTGCAAATATACAAAGATTCAGATATGCAACAGAATAAATGACCAGATGACCAAGTCTTGCTTGTATGCCTTGCTAATTATCCCATAAAACAGATAAAGTGAAGTCATATGGCTGACAAAGGCAAAAATGTGCAAATTCTAAAGAACTTTTTACTACTGAAAGTGGGTACATCCAACAGTCGCTGATACCCCAGCATTGCCCACGTGTATTCAGAGATCACTCTTCAATTGCAGTTTACACGCTTGGTGTTTTGGACAGATTGTTGTGGTTTAACCTGGCAGGTAGTTAAAGATCACTCAGACTCTCATTCACTTTCCCTCCTAGCAGGATGGGGGAAAGAATTGGGAAAAAAAAAAAAGTGAAATCTGTGGGTTGAGATAAAGACAATTTAACAGGACAGGAATTGAAGTTATAATAATAGCAGCAGTAGTAGTAGTAATAATAACAATAGAATATACAAAACAAGTGATGCACAATGCAATTGCTGACTGATGCCCAGCCAGATCCCAAGCACAGCCCCCGGCCAGCTTTTCCCCTAGTTTTTACACTGAGCATGACTCCAAACGATGTGTGATACCCCTCTGGTCAGGTGGGGTCAGCTGTCCCAGCTGTTTCCCCTTCCAGCCTCTTGTGCACCCCCAGACTTCTCACTGGAGGCTGGGGTGAGAAGCAGAAAAGACCTTGGTGCTGTGTAAACACTGCTCAATAACAACTAAAACATCAGTGTGTTATCAACATTATTCTCCTACCAAATCCCAAACACAGCACTGTAGGAACTACTAGGAAGAAAATTAACTCTATCTCAGCTGAAACCAGGACACTCTGAAAACATTTTCAGAAAGTTATCTAGTTGAAAATAATTCCCATGTAGTAGAAAACATTAAATACTCTGAATTTGGAATATTAAAGTTGACAAGAACAGCCTCGTGGGGTTTTAATCTTACTCTATGTCACCACTGTTGTTTTCTTTGAAGACTACCTTCCTAAAAAAAAAGGATTTAAACCACTTTGTTTAAATCCCTCTAGAGGCTAGCTCTTTAGCACTATGGAGTGAATAAAAACATTCAGTCACCAAATGAGATACACATTAGTGGTTGTGCAGGAGAGAGAAATAATATTATCTAAAAAAACATTAATGTAAACTAAGTTCATTTTTTCATTGTTCTGGTAGAAAAAGACAATTTATACTCAGAAAGGATTAATGGAAGAGGGAGATTTTTAAAAAGTAAATGAAGGAATGTCTCAGGAACAAGGATGAAAAACATCACTCATATTTTCAGAATAGCAAAATATACAACCAATGTAGGTTAACATCTATTCTTCTACTCCCGACCATGACTGGGACCTCTTTGCAGCCAATTTTGCAACACAGCCTTTTTCAGCTGGTGAAAGATCCTGTTTCTTCATTCCTGAAGTCCAAGAAACTTAACCGTGCTTGCCTTTCCCTCTTTCCTCCTTGAACTCACAAGCTGGCTGCTTTGTATTTAGGGCTAATAGGTCATATGCAACAAATGAAAGTCTTTCCACAACAGTTTCACAGTCAATACAAGACGCCAGTGAGCTTGCTTTCTTCTACTTGAAACTGAGTTGGTGTTGCTAGCACAAATATTTACTTTATATCCATAAGCACACGTACACCTTCCCACACACACTCTTGTGACCATTATGTAGCTACACAGCTCACATTACCCATCTACAAATAAAGAATTTTTTCAAGTTGTAACTTGAAATGTCTATTAGCAGATGTAGGAAACCAATGACCTGAAACAGTAGCTGGCATTGAAGCTACCTAGAAAACAGCCATACCGTCAGTTAATATCTTGCTTTGCATAATTTACAGACGATGAACAATCTTGAGTTTGCTTCATCAATGAGGGATCAGCACTTGCCACATCTAGGCAGACAACACCCCTTGTTCTACCGGTGC
This sequence comes from Neopelma chrysocephalum, assembly GCF_003984885.1. Lineage (NCBI taxonomy): Eukaryota > Metazoa > Chordata > Aves > Passeriformes > Pipridae > Neopelma > Neopelma chrysocephalum. The sequence goes on along the minus strand of NW_020897732.1, from coordinate 6,070,318 downwards.
TGTGCAGACCTCTCCCTGCCTCAGCTCAGCAGGTTCCCCCTCTCCCAGCCTCACACCCCTGAGCTGCTGGGGAAGTAATCCTGGGGGTTTCATTAGTGCTGCCGCAGGATTAAGCACTGAAGACTTAAGATAGCCACTAAACATCAACTGAGCTAACATACGAGTCAGGTAGCAAATGTAAGTTACAAATAATAACATTCTGTTTGTGTTTCACAGCAATCATCACATGTATTAAGGACAAGTAATAGAAGAAACAGTTTTAATATCTCTTTCTGCATGTTTCATATTAAAAAGCTTTCAAAACCTCTTGCAATTACTGCTCTACCCTGTGATCTGAAATACAAGCCAAGCTCAGGCAAGGCCAAACACATTTTGAATTAAGTTTAAAGTCTACATCAAATATGTTTCTGGAGTTGTTTAGGTGATAACAGATTACAATCTTTTTTTAATCATCATATTGTTTTCGATTCCACTTGACTAACATCAGACAGGAAAAGCAGCTCAACACCTTTCTTAGAAGAGCTCTGCCACCACCTGGCACAAGGCAGGTGGGGATTACAGACAGTATGAACCAGAGTTCAAGATGCCCCTAAAATAAAATGAAAGCAGAGCTGGATCTCAAAATCACTTCAGATTTTTGGCTGTCCTTCTGATTTCCTATCTGACATAAAAGTAGAACTTTGTCTCCATGCTTGGCTACACAAAATTAAATTACTTCAAAATTTTAGGGAGCTAGAAAATAATAAGACATTACAGCTCATAGTCAGTTCTTCAAAGAAAAAAAAAACAGAGTGGGGAGAGGGAGTGGGAAGAGTCAAAATCCAATGAAGTTAATTCCTTAATTGGGAGTTTATCTGTGAGATGCATACATGTAGAAAACTTTATATGTGATCTCAACACACATTTGTGAGCAAGGTCAGATATCACTCACTTCTTCCTGAACTCTTAGATACTTACTGAATTGCCAAATAAGAATGTACAGGCTACAACAGAAATATACTGAAGTCAAACAACCAGTAGACATATTTGAAGGAATCAAATTGTTATGAAGCTTATACACAGAGTCAGTGATATAATTATTTTTGTGACTGTTAATGTATAATTCCCAGGCTTCACTTGAAGGCCTTATTCTAAATACCCTGCTGCAGAACGACATCTATTCATATCCTGGAAGAAAGTAAGTTTGGTAAGCTTGAACAAACATAACTCAGAACAGGATTAGGCTAAATTTATCTAATAATTGGTTTAAAAAACATCTACAATCAAATCTTGATTTGCATCAGTCTTCACTAATCGGCTCACGTGAAGCCAGATTCCTCTGCACAGTATAAGTAACTGTCCTTAACTACCAAATTTATTATGCTTTCCATTAAAAAAATGACCCCTGGCACAAGCAGTGACCCTTCATTGTTTTGTTACTAGTTTCAGAAGGGTAAGAGCTGAAGAGCTGCAAGAAAAGCAGGGTCTGGCCACTGCATTGCCTTGTGGTTTTAATTTTATTTCACAGCCTATAATCCCTTCTTTTACACACCAGGTCTCTCATTCTCTCCCCTCCACTATGGACTTCACATCTTCCTGGTTTTGCTGATTCTTGACTGCTCAAGGCTTCTCCTTTTTTGTACTAAGAACTGAAGAGCTAGAAATTAATTATCAACCCTTTGTCTCTGTGACATGAGGTATTTTTATGTACGCATTCCTGTATGTCTGTATGACACTGCAGGATCAAGGATGATCTCTGCCTCCCCCTTCTAAGCACAAAAGTAATCAATGTAAATACTTTAATAGTAATGTCATAGCCATTCATCATTCCTGATCCTAAAACTTAAGATCTCTGCTTTGAAGTGAGGATCGGTTAAATGACAGTACC
>NW_020897732.1:6049116-6068441 GCF_003984885.1 Neopelma chrysocephalum | reverse complement strand
GTGAAAGCATCAAGGATAAAATATATAGTCCCTCTTCTGATGGCAGTACCATTCAAAAGTTAGATTTTCATAGCTCTGATACATTCTTAAAGGGATATATAATCCAACCAGCTACATGCTTGCACATTTCCCTTCCTAACCTTCTCAAATCCAAGCTAAAGACATAGGAAATGGGGCTTAAAGATCAAGGCAGGCTCCGGCTTTTGCTGCAAACAGGTGGGCAGAGGCAATGTGTGAACCCCGACACCAGTCCCAAAGGTGCCTTCTGACATGGTGCAGTTACTTCTACAAACCCCCATGCAAATGCAATAAGTGTGGGGGAATGTGAGCCCTGGTATATCTGCCAGGTCATGCCCACCTTGGCTACTGCTGGCCAGCTGTGTGGCCAGCAGTGTTGGGAGCCAGGCCCCCTCCCAGAGCCACCTGCTGCCCCATGTGCCTGTTGAGGCAGAGGTGAGTCACCTTTGACAGGCGCCTACTTCCCTTCAGTGACTATAAATAGAGCCAGAACAACCGGTCCAGAGGCATCTCGAAGGTGGACATCTGAGTGAAGGTAGATGAATCCTACTCTTCACCTCTGAGTCATGGTTCCTCCCCAGTTTTTCACCTGAGGCTGCACAACTATGTAACACCCACAGGCAGGACTTAAAATACATCCTGGCCAAGAGCGATCTGTAAATCAGGAGGATACAAAATTTGACAGTTTTATCATAAATAGCCCTTAGGCCTTCTAAAAAGAAACCATGCAGGGAAAATAATCACTGCCAGATAACCGTATGTTTTAATGGGAGTGCAGATCTCCTCTGAAAATTAACTTCACGATGATATTGTAGGGATATGTTTATTGCTCCTCAGTAATAAAAATAAAACTATCATTTAATCTGACTGCCAGGGCCGAAACCTCCACCAAAGCTGCAATCTTCCTGCTTTATACAGCACCATCAGTCCCATTGCTAATGCCACATTAGCACTGCCATCCTAAGAGAAGCAAAAGTCATACTAAAAATTGCTTTGGTGTCCAAAATAAGTAAACAATACTAGAAGCTGCAGAGAGAAAGCATTTCTGTTGTAACAATTTTACGCTGTCATTTTAACAGGCTATAAATAGGTTTAAAAATATTTACTGAAGGCCAAATTCTGCAGAGTTGAATTTACCCAGTGGCATTATGTAAGAAAGGGCTGCAGAAATGCACTAAATGGGGTTGATATTACATCTCTAGAAATAATATATTCCATTTTCATGCATTCCACTTTTTTTCTCAGCTTCTTAAACTGATAAATTTGCAGTGATGTTTTTCTCTTCAAACAGTATCCACAAATCTCTAGTATCTGACGATGATGAGCTGGAATGAAAACTGGCATTTGCGGCCCCTTTACGCCAGTCTTATCTCCCTTATCCAAAAAAAGTTCTGCTATAAACTCAACCAAAAATTACAGAGAGGCAGATTTAACTGAAATAAGTCTTCAAAGATGATGAATTAAAATCTCTCTTAAAAAACCTATATCATTGTCATTTAATTTCACTGGAAAGATTTACAGTACTTGAAATATTTTGGCAAGTATAATGGATTAGTGAACCACCGACACGAGACGGAGATGATCTGGGTCAGGCATTTCTGCCAGCTGCCTGCTCTCCTGCCTGCCTGCCTGGGGTCCCACACACCCAGTTTCCCAGGCTGCTAAAAGGAACTCTTGAAGAAGGCACAGTAAAGTCAGTATCATTGACAATGAAAGAGCTGGCCTACAATCAAGCATACTGCAATTTTTTTTACTATATTAGCAATGATAATAGCAGAATATATCTAAAGACAGTAGAAAGCAAGTTAGCAATAGTAACTCCATGGTACAATTTTTCTCAGAGGACAGGGAAGTTTTTGTCACCCAGTTTCCCACCAGTACAAAAGACATGTTCAATGGCACATGTAGAAGCAGTCTCAGAAACAAGACCCCTCACCATTAACTTTCCCCTTTACTACTTCTACCTCTACGCAGCAAGGGACCAAGGTAAGCAGCCAGGTAAAAGCTCACAACAGGATCCAAGATCCTGTGAGCTCTGTAGGGATCCACAGGGTTTGCTGGCCACATCCACTTTCCCCTACAAAGCCATAGATATTACCAATAGAGGATGAGGATGCTCCAAGTCTGAACTCTACAAGTAGCTCTAATTCTCTCCCCAAAGAATCTCATTTAATCTTCAACAGTGTTGTTAAACCACCATGATTTTCTTTTTTACAAGACAGAACTCCCAGGCTGCTCTCCATGACCTACCCTAAATGGTGACATGGATGGCCAAACCCTTCTGGTTTGTGCCTTCAGGTAGAAAAACGTTTGAGAGGCATTAAACACCCACCCTTCACTCAGCACTGGCAACAGTAAGTGAAATGCTGCCATGCAAAGACCATTCTCGAGACAACCTAGATTTGGTTTTTCACTTAAACAGATGAACATGTAGCCTTCAGTATGGTGTTTCAACTAGTGGTATATCAGGGTCAGATGATACCAAGGAATATAATAAAAACCAGAAAGTATTTCTAAATCACCATTTCACACAACAGCCTATTGAGAGAGGATATGAAGTCTGACTCACTGTAATCTTCATACATTTAATGGATTTTTCCACACTCCAGTTGGGCTCCATACCAACAGGAAGAAGGTTATTTTCCTCAGTGAAGATCATTAACAATTCATATGCAGCAGTTTCTGCCATATGTGGCTCGTCAGCTGACTGCCTTGATCTGTTAACCAGTCTGGTGGTGGGGTTCTTCTAGCTTAAATGAGGAGCACATTATTTTAAAGTTTTAGCAATATTACAGAAGATGATACAAAAGTCATTTGCTGTGAAAGAAATGTTGCTTTTATTCAGTAACAGTTGTTTAATCATCCTCTACCTAAATGTGTTGCTCACTTTTTTTCTTGCTCTCCTGTATGCTTGCGGGGGAAGAAAGAGATGTGGGAGGACATTTGCAACACATAAAAAGCTTCTGAAGTTTCCAATTGGTACCATGAACTGATAAAACCTTGTTTCAATTGGCCAGAAAACAAGACAATGGAGAAAAGCGGGAAAATTTGTAGTAAAAAACAGTTTTCTCACTTCTGATCACTGCTTAGTTCGCTGAGAAAGGGGTGAAAAAGTCTCTTTCCATCAACACAGAAAAAGCAGATTTCAGTGCAGTTTTCTACAAATCTCAGCACAATCTCTACTGCACTTCCTCCCTGCACTGAATCACCATTTTGCAAATATCCAGCTTTTGGTTAAACATGAGCAACTAGAGGAAGCACAGCAAAAGAGAAAATCATGATTTCCTATTAGCCTTATGCAAAGTTATACTTATTGAAATCCACGAAATTACTTTTGTTGTCGAATGAGAAAAAAAAGTGTGTGATAACACGTCTCCAAGCTACTTACATTCTGTGCTCAATCACAGATGAAGATACTGTCACTGGTATACAACAGTGGTCAACGGCCCAGCAAATTTGTAAATTATTGATGGCTCCCATACTCCACATTCTAAGCACATTCTGAGGTATCTGCTGCATTCTGGCCTTTTACTTGATTCAGTACTGACTTCATCTTTTTTCATAATACCAGATTTCATAAATTACTGTATTTCAACATGTATTTCTAATCGGTTCATCTCAGAGTCACAGAACCATCTATATGCATCACACAAGCAAAATTGACTTTGCCAAGGAAATAAAAACCTCTGCCAAGAAAGCACCAAGAGCAATCAATGCATCCATGCAATCGGAGGGTTTCAGCCAGAAAAGATCAGTTTCCAGAAAAAAGTGACGGATCAAATATGACCTTCAGTTATTATGTCTATTCTCCAGATTCCTAATCCTACTCTATGAATTCTGCACTTACTTCAGAAGGAAGGTAAATTGAATTATTCCAAACCCAGTATTTAATGGTTTCTGCACTGACAGGAAAACACAAGGGTTCCTAAGCTGTATAAAGATACTGCCAGAAAACAAGTAAAGGAATTTTGGACATTTTCCTACAACATTTGAACAGCCAGAAATACAAATTTTACAAACACAGCAAAGGGTCATAAAGAACCATTCCAGTTGTGTTTGTTTTGAGAAGAAACTTGTTTTAAAATAAAACTTATTCATGCACTCAGAACCAGAAAGATGGGAAAAGGTCTAACACAGGCGACTCCAGGGTTCTGCTCCTCACCTCTCATGCAGTTTGGGGCAAACTGTTAACCTTTGCAGCACAACCAACACTCCTCACTCTTCATCTGCCTATGGGGATTTCAAATTCAGCTACAAAGCTGAGATACAATAGACAGCATTTTTAGTCCAATGCTGCTTCAGAGCAGTCAAACCTGAGTTTAAGATTTTAATATTTCATTAAGATTCTTCATGCCATATTCAGGGGATTGGCCCAGAGATTAGTAAGTAGTGTTTTTTCTGCCATAGACGCCAGAAGAGATTTGGGTATACCAATTATTTATGTGTGTTGTTGTTCTAACACTTCATTGGCATAGACAGCCAAACTAACTGCCTGCATTTTTCAGGAGTAGTTCTTAGATGGCACCAACAATAACCTTGCTGTATTACCAAATATCTAGCTTCAAAATAAAAAAAAAAAAAAATTCTGACAATCCTGGGAAGCTGAATATCCTTATTATATGAAGACTTAAAGGAATTTGTTTTATGCTACAGTAATAACATGGCATATTGTTAGCAAGATGAAATCAGCTTAGTGGTCACATGAGAAGAAGTGAAATCAAGTTAAGATTCTTCCTTTGAAAGAAAAAGATGACTTGACAGAGACTGTAATCAAGAGTTATTTTCTAAATGGATTCGCTGATGCTTCCAAAGGCATCAAAAAGGCTTAAGTTATTTAAAATAAAAAGTATACTGTTTCATATATGTCCTTTTCTTCTCAACTGAATTTGTAATTAAAGTGGATATTACGATATACACATAACATACAAGAAAAGATCTTCTGGCCTTATTTTTGGAAAATTTCAAAGCTATTCCTCTTTCTAATAAGACAAATGAAAGCAAGATTTCTGTTCCAATAAAACAATACTGAGATTTATTTTCAGTTTGACTGAATATTCAGGTAACACCAAAGAAATTATTTCTGTGTGATTGAAGAAAGAAAATTAGCTAAGAACTGAGGGCCACCTTCTACAATGGTTCAAGATTTCCTTTCCTTTCTGACAGACTGATGCTGATACACTTTGAACCCATTTAGAATTAAGTCTTCTTTTGCCCCTACACAGCTGAGTAGCTTCAGCTTCTGAGCTGGAATGAGCAGCAGGCAAAGGCCGAAGTCTATCTTGATCATGCAAACAAAGCATATTTAAGTAAGATATGATCAGTACTATAAAAATGGGAAAATGTGAGCTTGAGGAGGCAATATTTTTACAAGTAGCCAACCTCCAGAATGCCATCCTGAGGTCTCGTATTAGACAAAGAGCCCAATAAAAAAACTATGCTTAAGAGCTGCCTAAAATTACAAAGCCTCCAAACCTTTATGCGATATTGTTGCAGTATTTGTAAGATCTGATTCACTGATTCCAAGTGCAACCCCCTTCTGCTTCAACTCACCAGCTGAAAACATATCCCCATGACAACCCAGGAGCTGAGGAGGAGAGCACAACACCCAACCTACTGCCAAGCAGTGCCAGAGCCCTCCTCCAAAGTGGGAATGCACCAACACACATGAGCATGTTTCACTGCTATGGGGCCTGGACATGTGCGTGTCACTCTGGATTAGAAAATTAAAATGAGAATGGCATTAGGTGCATGCCAACAACCTTAACACTCAGCTAACTTCTTAAGTTCAACAGTGACAATACCATTTCTGCAATCTAATATATTACTTGTGTGTACAGGCTTGGAAAAAGAGATTATTTAGCTGCCTAAATGTCCATCTCCTGCTTCAGCAGAATCAGTGACCAAAACTTGCAGTATGAGTCCATTACATCTTAGACCAGGGAAGCTGGTTTTCCTCCTCAACAATATACAAAAGAAGTCTGCTAATGGTAAGGTTTGAGTTGAACAAAACATTAGTTCTACAACGGCATTTGTCCAGATCAACACTGCAGACAGATTATATTAATTTCACCACTAAAAACAAAATAATTAGCTACATTTATCACAAGTGACATCAAGCACTGTGTATCTCAGCAGTTGTACTGCTCGCTCAATTATTCTGCCTCTGTCTGTTACATAAGCTCTACTTTGCAGCTCCAGGTGATACAGGGAAAAAACAAATTCATATCACTTTTGTAGTCTACATTATAGCACAGAGACAGAGAAAGGTATATTGGGAAAAATCAGGAGAATCACCTGCTATACTATTTTGCAGTAGTCCCACTTCAGTAATTTCATGAACATAGTCTCATGATCCACTTTGGGCAATAGGTTTGGCAACCGGAGTTACCCAAGCATTGAAATGATCCCTGGTTAAAATAAAACATGATTGTAAGAAGCTCAAGGTAGTTGGTATTTGTGTGCACTATTTCATCCTCACCAAATAAGATAATTAACTCACATGGTGAAATCCCAGCTGAAAAGAAACCAAGAGCAATACCTCATTACCTTGAGGCCATGGTGACCTTTAATTCTCCTAAAGAGACTGCAAAAATCCTGTTAAAACAGAGTCCCTTTATTACAAAATTATGGTGAGTACATACAACTTGCACATTTTTTCATGACCATCGTTTCCAGAAATTGGTTCTGGAAAACAAATCCTACCAATGTAGTTTTCGGGGACTGGCAACTCTTCCCAGAAAGCATAAAATCACAATCAACAGAGTTCAGCTGGCATTCAGTGTCAGCTACGCAGAGACAAAGCTGTTGGTCAAGTATTGCATAGCTATCACTACTTAGCTCTTAAAAAATTTCCCACGTTTAAAACTGGAATGCAAGATTGAAACTTGGCATTTTTTAACTTGGTATTTTTTAATCATCTCACCTGGCAATTTATTCTTGTTTGTGTGCATCATAGTTCCTATTATTTCTTAATTTGGTAAGTAAGTATTCATAAATTCATAACCAATTATACAGTGGAATCAATTGCAACAACAGTTCTCACTGGGAAATCAGGCTCTACCTCTTCGACATCTTCCATATCCCTTATTCCTTCCTTGTCCATATGCATATTCATCACCTGTTACATGAGCCAGAGCCACCTGCAAGAGGCTGACAAAGCTGGTTACTGCAATTTAGAGTGACGCTGCTATCTATGTGCTCTTCAGAGGCCTTTTAGGACAAACCAGTTCAGAAGTTAACAGGCCCCTCAAGGCACCTCCCAGGAAACAGCACTTGGATGGCACCCACAGCATACCTTACCACCTTCTGGGAGCTCCCCCAGCTCCAGGCCATTGCTGGGACCTGGCATCCACGCTCAGGGAGAGCCCACGCACTACCTGCACCCAGCAGCCTGCAAATCCCATCTGTCTCTGACAAGCAATTTCACATTCTTTCTAGGAAGGATTTTAGGACAACTGCCAAAGCACACTTCTTGCATTGTTTCTGTCTCATGCTGTCAACCACAAGGACACATGGGATGGCTGGAGATGGGGACCTACCACAGAGCAAATACAAGTACCTTGGATTTTCCAGTGGACATGCAACCAGTGCAGGACACACAGGCACAAACAGGCCAAGAAGCCACCCAGGGAGCCAGTACTGCTCCTCACAAGAGCGAGGAGTCGGTGCCGCCATCTCACACTGTGTATTCGTCCCGCCCTGTCAAGTGCCACAGCCTGCACGGGCTGTTTGGAATCCTGCACCAAGTGCATTCTGGGGTGAAAGTCTAATTTTTCAAGGTAGATTAGACACACAAGGACTCACATTAATTACAGGTTCTGGGCACTAATCCATGAAGACAGGTGCAGAAACCACAAGTTTACTGCTGCTTCGAGAGTTTTGAGATGGCAAGTCAGAATCAGTGCCTATCCCGTCCCAGGGATACAAACCCCTCTGTGTCTAAACAACAAGAGTGAAGCAGCACAAAATAACAAACATTCACATGTGAGTGCTGCTCAGAACTTAACTCTGAGATAAATGCTGTTGGCTGTGTTACCAACAACCTCCTCTTCTGATCTTCTTCAGACTTTGCATTTACTTCATATATTCATTTTATCAAAGAAATGAGAGGTTTACCATTGAAATGACCAGTCAAAACACACAAGATTTTTAGAGAAAGTTTCTATTAGCTCCTTTTAAAGAGTCAGGACAGGCTAAAACAGCATTCCTACTAACAAGTTACATTAGTATGATGCAAGAAAAGTACCTTTGAACATCAACAACAAAAATGTTCTTCATAAGAGGCTGTTTACCACTACAGTCTACCAGATAAAGCTTGGAGAACTTGTCTGAAAAGCTTACTGGGTTCTCCATTCCCATCATCTGCACCTGTACTGGGGAGACTGGAGAAAATCTGAGAAGACCTTGTGACAGCTTTCCTGCTTTTACTGAGACTAAGAGATCCAACTGTAAGGCCCTTGTTCTATCTGAGTAAACACAACTCCCTCTGAAGCCAAAAAATCTAATTTGGATCATTAGGCAAAGGCATTGCTACTGAAGATGTTTCTCTCCTCCAGCAGCTGAGCTCAATGCTAAGTCCCCAGCCTTTGCCAACTCAGAAAATACCACCAGTTTCAGGTCTCCAACTGACTGCCCAGGCAGACACACAACACAGTCTCTGTTCTGAAGACAGGCATGTATGAAGGTCCCACGCACTGCCTTCATCCACTCCTGCAGCTGAACCACAACCAGGATGGAGGACAACAGGTTATCTCTAAGGAAAGGTACATAGCTAAGGTTGAATAATGCCAATATTTACACTGTGACAAAGCAACAACTGCCAAACTCACCAATATATCTCCATAATAAATCTCCCTCTTCCTCCATCGTAACAGGTTCATGAGTCCTAGACGTACATCTTTGGATCCTAACTTATAACCCAATGGGATCTAAATTGTCATCACCAAACCTTCATGGGTCATATTTACCAACTACTAGACACTTGAATGAATTCACACAGGTACTCAAAGGGACAAAACCAGGTACCAGTGGAAATACATATTTCACAATCACTAAATCGCTTTTCTCCTCCTCCCGGCCAACAGACAAGACCGTGGAAGTACTTTCAAAACAGAATCAGCACAAAATCTAAAATAAAAGATTTTGACCACTAAAAGCCATAGACTGGCACTTTATAACTTATCATACACTCTTCCCTCAACCAGTTCCTTAATATGTTTTCAATTATGTAAATAATTTACATAAGTTACACTAAGTACAGTTTTTTTCAACTGGTCAGAATTAGTATTAACTTGAAAAAGGCTGCTGTCATGATGATTTAATTTCTGTACTCTAAATAAAGGCACTCCCTAAGCCTCTCTGGTTTCAAGAGCTTAGTTTGATTCATCTAGGGCAAATCTAGGGCAAATTTAGTGTAGGTTGGAACCTAAAAGGCATTCTGAACCCAGGATTTTTACTAGTATTTCAACAGCATGGTTGGAAAACGCAAACATACAAGACAAATACAAGCTCAAGTCCAAAAAATCTAAACTGTATACAACCACTACAACTCAGGCACAAACAATCCATTGTGCTCTCTGATTGCAACCTTTTCTTTGCAGGGAATTAAGTAACATTTCTCCATCCAAAACTTATCATTCTACTCCTTTTCCACCTGACCATGCCCAGCCCACTTTGGCTATAGAGTTTACACAAACCTCACAAGTGCTCATAAAGTACCAATTATAATCCTGTCTTTTTTATTTCCCCTTTTCCAGTACTTGCCATTTTTAGGAGATGGGCCAGAAGCTCTTCAAAAGGATCTAGTTACTTTACAACAAGTCAGGAAGACATACAGATGGCCTTCAGTGATTTCTTGTGTTCAAGGGATGCCAGCTCAGAGAACAATTGTGAATGGTTGAAAGACTGACTTAAAAACATCTTGATAAACAAATACACCAATAACTCTTAAATGATTTTGTTTGCCAACAATTAAATGCATTTAGCTTTCCAAAGCTGAAATGCCAAAGATGAAAATGTTCATTAAAATCTAAAGGCACTATAATCAATACAAGACACAACACTAGTTAAATTAGCATAGCCTACAGCTCAAAAGGACAAAAAGATCCACAAATCTGCATTTTTGTTTAAATTGCATTGCATGTAAAATTCTGCTGCTTACAAGCCAAACACTGTGTGCCTCATTGATACTAAATTGTCCCAATGAAGTGAATAAAAATTTCTGTAATAAAATAAAAATAATTTAGCTCTTTGTTAACAGATAACTTCATCCAGGGATTTTTTTTTTCTTTAAATATCACATGAAAATGTAAATTAAGCAGTGGGCTGGTGCCTTCCATGTAGCTGAAATGAAGACAACCAAGGCAGATTTAATTCTGAATGACAAGAAACCAGGATGCCTTCTGTAGGTTTGAGAAAATACAATACCAAAGTACCAGTTTGACTTACCCAGTAAGCAACTGGTATTTCAAGATAGTGTAGGCAGTGAAGATGCTACAGTAGTGTTCAGGAACATCCCTACAAGCACCTGTAGGGACACTTAATTCAGTGCCTAAAGTTTCATATATTTCTGGGCCATGTGCAGAACAGTCCCAGTGCGGGCCTTACGAGATTTAGGACGATTGTACTGAGGTCCAGACAAGGATGGTCTCTCAGACTAGCACATAAGTATGTAAATACCTTGTAAGAAACTTCTGTTCCTACAACAACAAAACACAACCCCACAAGCTGAAAGGGCTGTGAAATGAACTTTAATTGCACTGAAGCCAAGATCAGTAACCCTTTTAACACCAGTAACTGGTCGAAGACCTTCGGGTGTGGGACTGGAACGGACATCAGCTTGAAGCCCCATTGGGATGAGAGGAAGGGTCCCCCAGATGTCCCTGCTGCTGTCCCTGTCCACGGTACTGGCACTGCCAAATCCTGCAGGAAGCATCCAACACAGCCCACCCTGGCTGGCATCCCAGATGGATGGGCCTTTCCAGCTGTACATTGACCAAAACAGCTCCCAGAAATTTTGGAACTGGCAATGTGCTGGTTCTTTTTTTTTCTTTTCTGGACATGTTAGGAACCCAGTAATAGAAGAAAACACCTGGAAATGATCTGAAATGTAGGCCAGCCATGAAAAAATACTCTTAGTTTCCCTTCCAATAAGCAAGTCTTGTAAGAGAATCAGTTATGATGCATCCCTGCATCGTAAGGTGTCTGTGCTGCATCTATCCACAGACTATCAGTCTGGAGTTGGATAGCTGCAAAATCTGTAAAGCAGCTTTTGGAACAGAAAGGCCCCTGAAGTCTGAAGTAAAAGAACTTATTCTGAATATAACAAACAAGTTCCAACCGTAACAAAGGAATCCATTCTTTGCTGTGTGAAAAGTCACGTATTTTTTAAAAAATCCATTTCTACATTGCTGGTTATACATACAGTACTTAAAATAACTAAAATTCACTTATCAGGTTTCTTGGACTTTTAGAATACATAAAAATTCTAGTCAGAATTCATGTCCCATTTTTCCATTGATTAGCAATTGAGTCACCGAGCCAATGCATCTGGGGCCTGATCAGAAACCTTGTTAAAATCAATAGTGAGATTCTCTAGTAAGGATGTCTCAGTTCTGTCAAACAAATCCATCTCATTAATAAGGTTTCCACTCCCAGACAATGGACAGAGACAGACACTCCTGTGCTACAGTTCACTTGTGACCTTCAGAAGTCTAAAAAAAGGATCAGGTGAATTCTGTCCAAAAAAACCCTGTACTTCTCCCTTGATTACATATGGATCCTGGTAGGATTCAATCTGAGGTAGACACCTAACTATCTAACATTATACAAGATGATTCACAGTTTCAGCACCTTTGACAGAGTCTACCCAAGACCTCTGTGCAGCCATTAGACAAAATAAACCAATATTCTCCATTCAACTGCCAGGGTCCATCACTGCTGACCATCTTGCTGGCCAGTAGAAAAAGAACTAAGTATACTCTTTCAGCTCTACTGCTACATTGGGGCTGAGTTATCACAACCAGCTTGGAACCATATAGTCTTTTGTTTTATGGGAAGTCTCTTTTGTGTTCTACATTCACACTTCAAAACATTATACACAAGAGAAATGCCAAAAATAGAAACATTTTGTTTCAATATCATTTTTTTTAAATTAAATCCTACACGCAATCCACGCTTTAATGTGACAGAGAGAAAAATTCCGCCTGAGTAGCAGGAATACACGAAAATCCCAGCTCGTGACAAACCACACTGTAGTGGCTTCACTCCCGTGATCTGGGTGACCCTATAGCACAGCAGACTGCCTTCAACAAGACAGGAAAGCAGGTAACCTCCGAAGTTGAAGCAACCTGCCCACATTTTGCCCAGAGACACATCAGAAGCTGCACAATGAGGTCTCCTGGTTAGATCTGACTTCCCTAAAAAGTAACCCTTTCTCTCTCTGGTTGGTGAGTCCTACAGTTGGGTATTCCCATTTCATTCTGAAATAAACATGCAACATCGAGCAAAACCATGCAGGGTTAAAGCTGGCACACAACACTAGTACAGCAGGCAGGAATACATGAAGAGCAGCAGAGGGAGCAGGGGGTGTTTAGCCTGGAGAAAAAGGAGGTTTGGGGAGACCTTACTCCCTACAGCTACCTGAAAGGGGGTTGTACCAGGTGGGGGTCAGGCTCTTCTCCCAAGCAACAAGTGAAAGGATGAGAGGAAATGGCTTCAAGTTGTGTCAGGGGAGGCTTAGACTGGATATTAGGAAAAATGTCTTCACCAAAAATATTGTCAAGCATTGGAACAGGTTGCCCTGGGAAGCAGTGGAGTCAGTATCCCTGGAGGTATTTAAAAGACATGTAGATGTGTCAGATGGGGACAAGGGTTAGTGGTGGACTTGGCAGTGCAGGGTTAACAGTTGGACTCGGTGATCTTAGATGTCTTTTCAAACCTAAATAATTCTATGTTTCTATGATTCTAAGAGACATGAGACACAGAGCCAGCAAAATACATACAGGCTACAGTGATGAACTTGGATCAAGTTTGCCACACTACTGGTTAACGGGACCAACCTGAGGACAGCAGAATCCCAAACACTGGGTTCATTTCATCAGCAGTATTAAAACATGTATTTCACTTTTCTTACCAATCCTTTCTACAGTGTTAGTTACCATCAGCTTTTACTGGCTTTCAAAGTCTAAATGCAAAATTATTACATAATTGATACAGTTGGCTTTTATACAGATAGCTTCATAAAAAGACCCTAGCTGCTATAAGGCAGCACTTCTGGATGTATCTATATGGGGAATATTCCCTCCACAAGGTTACACAATTATGCTTCTGACAGCCAACAGGACAGTCAGTATATAGCATATTTACACATACTCTTAGGAAACAGGTGAAAGGATGCACACAGGTTGGATAAACTAAACAGTTCAACAAAAACCACAGGTACCATTCTCCATTTCATTCCCTCTAAATTAATAGTTGAAAGATGTTGAGCATCTGCATTTCTTATCAACAGCAGTGGAGCTGCTTTTTGAGTGCACTCAAATGACATTTATCACTGGTACAATAAGGAGGATATTATTTGCGTGATGACCTGGAGAGGTCTTATCCTGCAAGATGCCAAGTGCTTCCTGTGGTTTGAAAGTGACTCTTGCGTAGCCATGAGATCTGTCAACAGTACAACACACACACCTTCCTTACCCTGCTTTCCCCTCTGCAATGTCTGCTTGCCAGGACTTTCTTTGAGACTGGAATGCAAAGTCTTTGGGGTAAAAAGTGTTTCTTTTTATATGTTTGTGTCATATACTGGAGTAACTGGGACTGACACTGACTGTATTAAACTCAAATAAAGATCAGCACTGCACATTTAGAAGGCTCCTTCAGGAGAGATTAATTAGAATCATTCATATTATGACAGGGCTCCTTCTGTCTCACCTCAAATGTCACTGAGGTGGCTCAAACCAGATATATTATTTTATTTTTGACCCTAACTGTTCATACCTGGGGGAGATAATAATGCATCTCATGTACCAGCTTTCACTTTTCATGTTTATTTATATTGTAAACTCCTATGACAGCTACTGCCTCTTACTTTCATAACACTCAAGAGCAGTGATTTCAACTACATGCTACTGTAATTAAACAATCTACATCATCTATTATCTCCAGATCAGAAAAATGCCCAAGATGGCTCAGCAAGTCTAGATCTCTTATACACCTATGGCAGTATACTTCTATGGAGTAGATAGATAAAACCATAAAAGATGTACTAAAAAGACCAGGGGGAAGTAACAAGGACAACAATGCAGCCATCAATCAACCTGACAGTCCCCTGAAGGAAACCATTGACACTGGTGGTGACAAATACTACTCTGTTTCAAATATCCTGAGAGAGGTAAAAGGAAACCAACACTTTTTTTAATTTAAATGCTCAGATTGTACATAAAACTTAGGGAAATTGGAAGATTTCTTCTCTTGACTAGGAACAAATCCCTCTCTGTGTACCAGGATTTGACAGCATCAAACAACAGGTCTTGCACTGGCTTGAATACATTATAAAGTAACGCTCCACTTAAGTAATGAAGTGTTGCAATACCCCTGGCAAAACACTAATCTATGCAGCGAAAGCCAGGCAAGAAGAAAAATGTGTCTAACCACATAGTAAATAAATTTCAAGTGTTTAGTAAACCTTTATAAACAAGGAGATTTGAATGCCATGACAAACATGTGAAAATGAATCAGTACGGAGGAATGGTAGGTTGAGGAAGCACATCCCACCTTGGAGTGGAGGGCTCACCCTGTGCAAGGACACCAACTGCACAACATTTCACCCTTCCAGGACTGATGGCTGGGATGCAAACAGCACACAAGGAACAGAATCTCCTCTGCTCCAGCAGGCCCTCGGCCCAATGAAAACAGGAGTAGATGAAACTCAAGACCACTTTCTCCTGCATGGGTATAAAGTCCTGAAACCTTCTGTCGTGGGTAGGGTAGGGTAGAGTAGGGTAGGCAAGGCAAGGGAGAAAGCTATATCACTTGCATTAAAGCCTACTGCTCAGCCACCTTTAAATTTAGAAGACATCCTATTTCAAGACAAGGATGTAGTCAAAGTTTGCTAAAACACAGGAGCCTCTTGAGACCATGGACATAATACAGATGGCAAAAATGGCACAGTTGACTATATATAACTGTAAAATCAGGAATTTAATTTCCTCAATGATCAAAGAGGTAAAAATTGCTCTTTACAAAACATGTTTCAGCTTCCATTGTGTGGATCCAGACAGCTCTTATCTGTGAAAATCTGTAACAACTCAATTACCAATGCTACAGAGACCAGATCAGCTTCTCAGCTGTACAGTCTGGGCTAAGACCACATCCTTGTGCCAATATGCAAATTGACTGTCCCATCACCAATGATACAGAAATGCTAAAAGGCAAGTAACAATAAAGAGAATTTGAACTACATACATTAATAACTAGTGCAGTATGCATTGCTATCCCTCAGGCACATTGGCAACTGTATATATGAGGTTTTTGAGATACTTCTTTTTGCACGGTTGGAAGGTCAGAAAAAAATACATTGGGACATAAGCTGTCATCTGTCTTTCATGAAAAACGGGTTATTTGGACTTCTCAAATACAGTTCTTATTAAAATAGGTTTTCATAAAAACATGCATAATGACAATTCCTGGGTGTACTCAAATAAAACACAACTATAATTCAACTGTATATTGGAGATGCTGTGAAGAGTTTTTACCACCTTTTATGGAATTAAGTGTTTCTTCATCTCACAACTACAATATCCATGAGAAAGAGAAAGACATATCTAGGTCCTGCTACTAAAATTATCTATCAGGATAAAGCAGCTCTGATCTCAGGGTATATTTTCTGACTTGCCTTTAGCTAAAACATTCTTTCTAAGGAAAAAAGCTAAGGAAACCCGACCTAAAGCTGCATGCAAAGTTGTGAGCCATGGTGCCTCATCTCTTCCTTCAGACATTAACCAGGAAAAGGAGCAGCCACCTAAGACATGTTTCCATTCAGTTTGACTCAATCGCTGCAACACAAACTTTCAGGAGGAGCTCTGACCATTCTGGCCACGCTTAATTACCACTTATTTTCCAGATCACTAATTAGGTTTTGCAGCACTGAGTTCGTAGAAAAAGCAT
This sequence comes from Neopelma chrysocephalum, assembly GCF_003984885.1. Lineage (NCBI taxonomy): Eukaryota > Metazoa > Chordata > Aves > Passeriformes > Pipridae > Neopelma > Neopelma chrysocephalum. The sequence goes on along the minus strand of NW_020897732.1, from coordinate 6,052,259 downwards.
TGCCAAGATCAATAACTTTCCAGATCTCCTGCTTTTTTTATATTTGAACTTTACACAATCAAGGTTTTCCAAGCTTTCTTTTGAAACCATTTCCCTAAGAATGCATCCAAAATGTAATTCCTAAACTTTGAATTCTTCTAAAAGTTTAACAAAATACAATAAGCCAATTCTCTTTCTTTAAATAGTGTGAAACCAAAGGAGGACAAGCTTACCTCCTGATGCACGGATTCCAAAACATTTAATTTATGTGCAGCACAAAGTAAAATACAGGAGATTAAAGTATAAACATTTTTGAATTATATATATATATAATCAGAAACTTCATGAATATTTACAACAAAGGATTCCAAATAATTATCAAATGTCTTGTTCTAAAAATGCAGCATTTAATCTGATGTGTCTAACGGTTACAGTTTGTGTCATAAATTGTTGCAGTCAACTTAATTAAATATACAGTATTACTTGAGTGAGATGGTTTATGTTCATTCTAAAATTAAATATACTGCAGCTGTTAGTGCACTGGTTACACTTTTGAGACCATATTCCCCTTTTCAGCAAAAAACAGTAAATGCAGGAGAGCATTTTCTGCTGTCTTCCAGCCCTGGGAACGCCGGTGCCCACATTTCACTTAAGCATGGGCAGTCTCATTTCAGCCAGTGGGAATACTCGCATGTTTAAATTTAAGCAGATTCATGGCTTAGCTGTTCACATGTAATAGTCAGAACATAAATCAAATCACAATAAAAAAATTCCTGTTAAATTTTTGTACTTCTGCCAAATCTCACTATCTTTGCGGCCTGCGGGTCACAGCCTTGAACTTAACCCGCACTAGATGCCATCACTTTTAGGTCCAAGACTTGTTTCAGATGCACAAAATTATTCCAATGTGTTGCACGGAAAAAAGGCGACATCTTCCTTCCAAACATTGTTATTTAAAACCTGTAGTGAATGTATTCTTAAAGCTTATTACACGGACCCACTCTGCTAGCAAATACAATTAGAGAAAAAAAATAGAGGTCAGGAGCAACTAGCCAAGGAATTTAAGAAGTGTTTAAAACTGGCAAAGATGAAGCGTAACAAAGCACCCCATTAGGTACACACTAGCACTTGTGACTGAAAGGACACCTCCATCTCCATCACAGCTACCACAGTATTTATTAACAGCAAATATGCAACACATGTAAGGAAAGACTTACTCAAACCCTGATCCACTGCCACATGAGTTTGAATCAAACTCATCTTTTATTTTCTTACCATGAAACGTTGTTGTTTTGTTTTTAAACAAAGTAACCTTCAGTGTATAGTTACATAGTGATACTTAAAACCCAGATAAGACTTTGAGTTGGAATATATTATCACTCAATAAGAACTACACTAATCATTGTAATTAAGTCTCTATTTAAACAATTATTTTGGTATTAAAACTGTTTTCCACAGCCTTAGTTTTAATGCTATTAATCCACTGTGAAGTTACTTTTATTAAGCAAGAACAAAACTTTTGTTCAGAAACTTCTTAATCACACAGTAAACATTTTGGTTCTAATGCTGATGCTTAAGTTCTTAACGAGAAAATCTGTTTCATTTACTTTGGATAACAAGGAGACTTTTGACAATGTTACATCGCACCTCACCCAGTATTTTGCTTTGCAGAACACAGAGAGTTCAATTCTCACTACAGCCACCTACACTTGGATAAGCCCAAGTAAACAAGTCGTCCTCTACAAATGTAAACAATGAAAGAATGGCCATAGTTTTGCTTTTCTCCATAGAAAATACTGTGTGGCTCTGCTGTGGCCACAGCAATGTATCACATGCAAGTCAGTGCCCAAAACTCAAGACCAAGTTTGCCCCTCAGTGTTCCAGAACATTACCTGAGGAGCAACGTGTGAGGTCTATTTAAAATCATCCCCACGGATCTTTCTTGTTTTCCTGTCATTGATCTAAGTTGCAACAGACAACATAATTTCAAAATTGTAACTAAGACCAAGAAGAAGGCAGCAATCAGAAAGCATTTTGCTGTCTGAGTTATTGACTCTTACCTTCCAACCCAGCCTCGCTTTAAAAGAGTGTATTCCTTAAATACTGATCAGTTTTGTCTGTAGTTATGTTATTACAAGATTACTCCAATAAGCTTTTCCACACTGAATGAAAATTAATTACCCACACTCTAAACAGCATCCAAAATTCAGAGGTTATGAAGATTTAAATGCTGTATGTAGACCCTGCTGAACTTTACTCTTTACTCTTGCAATGCATGCCACATGCTTTGGACAATTTTAGCCACAATATCTTCAGTACATTTTTCCATTTCCAATGTGTAGCAACAGGTAATATTCAAAAGACTAAACTGTTTATGCCTTCCCTAAGTTATGACCTTAAAATACAAGAGCTACTTAGTTATATTACCTTTGGCTGTAGCTTCTGTATTCCATCTCATGACTTCTATTGCATGATCAAAAAGTAGAAGGCAGCAATATTTTTAATATAGCACATACACAGAATTATTTACATCCCCAAGCTATTGAAAAGGTCTTTACTGAGTGTGAAATGCCATTCAGAAAGAATTAGAACATAATTTTCTAGTGGGAGTGCAATATGTACAAGGGTAATGAAAACCAGAAAGAACATTTGTTTTATTACAGCTGCCATTAACATTCAGGTGTTGTCACAACCTACTTCATTGTGTGTTGTGAGTAAACCAACCCCTGAGGTCCTGTTACAGTCGGGCTTACACTGGGCAAAGCAGAGGGCTCAAAGAATTTTAGACATTAAGCGAAAGTGAGCTTTACAGACACCCAACACTTCAATAAAATCCAAGATGGAAAAGGAAGAGACATTCCTCCTTTGGGAATGTTATGCAGAATTTGCTTGCATGTATGGACTACATTTCTAACACTTGGGGGAAAATAAATGAACTATTAAACTAAGGCAACCAAATGCTAGTTGAAAATGAGGTTAGTTCAATGTAAAAACTAGTTCACAATAACTTTGGTTATAATTACAGAAGAGAAGGAATAGGACAGGACAGAACACAATAGAACACAATAGAACACAATAGAACACAATAGAATAGAATAGAATAGAATAGAATAGAATAGAATAGAATAGAATAGAATAGAATAGAATAGAATAGAATAGAATAG